>NW_026138637.1:0-14149 GCF_025592945.1 Manacus candei
AAACAGGTCAAAAAAAACCCCTCTTGCAGTTACAAACATCAGCCAGGGCTTCACTAATGCCAGGAGGGAAGTGTCTAGAAATGGACACGCAGATATCCATCTTCCTCTGGGAGCCTTGGGAGAGGTGGAATGCTTTTCCTTGCTGTCAGGCTGATGCACTCTTATGATCTTGGTCTGATGTTCCATAGCTCACTCCTGTCTCTGCAGGGATGCACTGAGGATGCAGGATGGGCATCTTCAAAACCCCGGGGTCAAGATGCAAAGGAGACAGAGGAGGGAGTGCCATGATCTCCTGTCATTCCCATCACCAGATCCTGAAGGACTTCCTTTGAATCCCTTCTCCTTGCCCAGCAGCAGTGGCTGGGAGATGTCCTGGGGGCACAGACCAAGAGCAAACAGACTCTGAAGGAGTCCAGGAGGTCCTGGCTGCAGCAGCTCGAGGTTCAGAGCACAGTGCAGTGATGCCTCGTTGCTCCATCAGCCACAAACAGCTCTGACACCAGCCAGATGCTTTTCCTTCCTCGAGCTGAGACAGCTGAGTGAGCCACATCCCTGGGGAGCTTGGAAATTGGATAAACCCCTCCTCAAGCTGCTGGGGATGAAGCTATTCAAGCAATGCTGCTAAGCAGGGCAACAATGCAACTCCCATCCAGGGCATCCCTCAAAGGCTTTCAAGCCACGCTGTGCATCCCAGCCTGCCTTCCTCCCCTGCCAAGCACCTGAGGCCTTTGCACCATGCTGTGCTGGAGACCATCTGGGAAGGCTTGTTGCTGCCTTGTTTTCTCCTGGAGGCACTGGAAGAAGCAGTGCTGCAGATGTGTGCAGGGGAGCCAACCTGGGTTTCACATCAGGGTTCCGAGAGGAGGGATTTTTGGTCCTTCACTTGCTTTGGCCCAGGGGAAAACCTATTTCCCTTCCTTCCATGGGCCCTTTAACAGCACAGACACTTCCATGTTTCAGTCTGGGTCTTTTTTGTTCCTGCTGCACAGAACAAAAGCAGTCTGGTCTATGGTTGGCTGCATAACATTAAGACAAGGAATTTGTGTCCTTCTCACCTCACTGGGTTACTGGAAGTTGTAGCTTTCTCCAAGTGCCTCCAGGCTGCTTGGGAGGAGATGCAAAGAAGAGAAAGAAAACAAAACCTTATCTACATGAAAACATTGCTCTGGCTTGGCTGAAATAGAGAGTAAAACCAGCTCAAGGCTCGGAGTGATGAGCTCCTTAGGATTTAGCTGTGTCAAAGAGGCCACCCTTTCTCCCCCTTCTTGCAGGTACTACATGTCTGCATGGTGGCTCTCCAGGGCTCTCCAGTTGTCCAAGCTACTTTCACATCAGCCAGCAAGAGCAGGAGAAAAGCCTGGGAAGCCCCTTCCTTCATCCTGCAGTGCTAAGCACCGCTGCTTCCCTGCAGCCAGCCAGGGAGGACCACCACTCACTGAATGCCAGCACCCCCAAATCTTACCCTGGCATCAAACAGCTTTAGGGTACCTTGCCCAGAAAGCCACACTTTTCACTAAGAAAAATATTGGGGGGTGATTCCCTGTACATCTGTAGCAACAGTGGGCCACATTAGACCAGGATTTGCATTTTTCTATGGGTTAAGCGGGAGGACACATCTCTCTGCCAGGAAGGGACTGGTCTGCATTGCTTGTACCACACAAAAACCCAGTCACTTGCCCTCAGCCCCTTCAGGATGAGACAAGCCCTGGGTTTTCTCTGCCTTCTTCCTTATCTGAGCTGAGAGTTGCCAGCAGCTCAGCACTGAGCTCCCCCGGGAGCTCGGGGAGAGCCGCAAGCCCCGTCTGCAAACGTCATCCCAGCTCCAGCAGCACAGCAGGTCTGTGTTATACCAGCCACAGCAGCTCTGCCAGAGGAATCAGCTTCTTCAGCCAGCTCTGCTGATCAAACCCCCTCCGTTCCCTGGCTTTTGCTGCCGATGCACCGGGGGAAAGGTATCACAGTGCGTTCATTAACCAGGTGACACTCAAACCCAGCAGCCTCCCCCACCTTCCTCGAGGCACAACCACTGCGAATTAAATTACATGGCGGGGCAGGATTTAGTGGGCTGCTGGGAGTGCACTTGGCGCCCAGATTCCCATATCTGGAAGAGGCCTGTCCTTTGTGTATTGTGTTATGAGACAGAGGCGGAAGAAAACACCTGGAACGCTGAGGCCGGGGTGGGGGGAAGAGACGTTGCCATGGCTGGTTATAAGATTTGGACCAGAATTTGTCTTTGGAGATTCTGGCCCCTTCCAGTGGGACTTGAGCACCATGACTAGGAGAAGTAACCTGATGCCCAGAGATCTGGATCAGGGCTTGCTGTGGATGGTCAGAAATCCTGGACCATCCTCCACTAAGCACCCATGGAGCAGATCTCTGCTATGTCTGCTGCGGGACTGCTGCGTCCTGGAGGCACTGACCTGCTCCGTGTGTCAAGCAGAGTCAGTCTCTGCCTGGGATGTGTTGGATTTGCTGTGTACACACAGACAGGACCACCTCCCTTCCCATGTGTTGACAGGACTGTATTCAAGCACCTAAAGATATGTAAAAATGCTCCTGGTGGGACGCAGTGCGGGGCCGAGCCCCGCTGAACTCACAGGCTTGCACCTTGCAGAGCTGCTTCCTCCACCTCTCAGCCACTACTTCATCCTCCAAAATCCATGGCACCCTTTTTGGCTGGGATAGGAAACTCCAGCAATGATCTCTAACGAGCCCTCAGCTCTTCCCTACCCTCGGAACACTGCGCAAATATCTTTTGCAGCCAAGAAGATGGATGGGACAGCCAAGGGCAGAGAGGGAGGGGAGGAAACGCAGATAAAGCCTCTCCCCCGGCTCTTCATGGGAAATCCCCCATCACAGGCGTGAAGAGAGAGGTGAGAGGTTTGTCAGACACCAGTAATGGTCTCCCCACCCTCCCTCCTGAGTCTGCTGCATCACAAATGATGAAGCAGAAAGCTGGAGGGCGGGTTGGAGTTACAGTGCAAAGACACCGAGCGCCAGCGCAGGGTCCCCCCGGTCCTCTCCTTGCCCCCTTACAGCATCACTGCCTGGTACCCTGACCTGGGAGCTCCTCAGAATGAGCTGCAGAGCACACACTTCACTGTGTGAGACACGGCACCTCCCTTCCTACCGGCAGGAAGGGAAAACCCCATAAATAAATGGCAGGAGGAAAGATATTACAGGTCCTCCAGCAAGCGCCTGGAAGCCGCCTCGGAGGCGAGGAGGGGGGAGGAAGGGAGGCTGACTGACAGCCTGATTTAAGACCTGCCTGAAAAGCAAACAAAAGCAATTGAAAACTGCATCATCTAGGAAAACTTAGTAGGTTGTATTTTCACAAGTGAGGACTGATGGTAAGACCAGCTTAATCCCCCAGCGGACTTTCCACACCTCCGCAGGCCGGCTGGCTGGCGGGGCCAGCTGTTTTGTCTTGCAGCTGATTGCTGAAACAACATTGTCGGGCTGGAGGGATTGAAACAGGATGGGCTGGAGGGAGCAACACACAACAGAGGCCTTAAAAGAAGTGTGCTTGACTCCCAAACCCCCCTTCTCCCCAAAGGAGCTGGGAGCACCTCTGGAACTGGCAAGGATGCTCAAGCCTGGGCAGAGTCTCTGCTCACAGGCAAGCAGGAAGAAATCCCTAGAGAAGTCTTCCTCAGTGTTTGCAGCTAGTTTGGGGTGAACAGGAAACACAACCAGGAGGTAAAGACATAACTTATGGCCTTATCTTTCCTTCTCAGGGACTGACCTGGGGACCCAACGAGCTGAACATGAGCTACAGCACAGTGCTGTGGCCACACCGGGCTGACTGACGGCAGACACGGCGCTCGACGCAGGCAAGTGTTAACAGATTACCTCATGGGCAGGCAGACAAAAAAACCCCAGCCCAAGACATTCTAAAGATAATATTTCCATTTGGTTTTGGCTCGAAGAGAACCGCAGAGTTCCCTCCTGCTAATTGCAGAATCCTGATAAATTCCAGAAGAGGAGAGTGAAAAATACCACTTTGCCCCAACCAGGGGATGTTCTGAGCTCCTGACTCCTTTCTATCCCCACCCTGAAATGATGAACCAGGATGACATTTCCTTTCCCAACATCAGACTTGTTAACAGAGCAAAAACCCACACATTTAAGCAGCTCAACACATCTCCTGTAGGGATGAGACATGCAAGCAGCAGATGTACAACCCCCTGTTACTGAATCTGAACCTTTTTGTCTGCAAGTGGTTTAAAATCCCTGCCTGATGGTTAGAGAACAAAAGGCAAAGTAAACCCACTCTTCCATCCATTCCTTTCCAAGCCATCTATTTTATCCTACAAGCTGTGAGACTAGATATATATGCATGAGAATAGATATATAATTAAATGAAGATGGAAGGTGGTTCACCTGGGATATTTGAACATTTAGGGCTGACAGCCTAACAAGTTCCTGCAGGGTAATAAGCCTAAGCCTGGCATCTGGGAGCTCAGGGGATGTCCACACAATTAAAAGCAGCTGAGGCATCTCTTGGTAGCTGAGTCTGAATGACCATGGTGTGAAGTTCCCTCCATCACAGGAATCATTTCAATAATGCTGCATGTTTGCAACAGGTAAGGAACGTGTGTGGTTATGCCTGCTGGGCTGAGGGGTGGCAACTCCACCAGGAGCAAGGACTGATCCCTTCCATGATGCTCTGGAGGATGGGGCAGGTCTGTCTGTCCACACAGGTCTGTGCTGCTGCTGCCTCCTGTTATCAGGAGAGCCTGGTGCTCTCCAGATCTGAGGGCTCTGATAAGACTCAGCATCCCAGGTACTGCCACGACATCTGGAATCCAGACCGCAGAGAATTCGCTCCTTTCCTTCTCTGAGAGAGAAGATGGATGGACCTGCCTGGCTGACCCCGGATTGCTCAAAGGGACAGATGATATATCAAGGTCTCTCCCTCTGCCAGCCTCTAGGCAGTGATGTGGACCTGGTCTCGAGGAAATCTGTCCTCTGCTCGGTCCCCAGCAAGTGGCAGCACTGGCAGGACAGCATCCTCTGCTTCCTGCCCTCACAGCTTCATTTCCCTCCATGGTTATTTCTTGAATTACTGGGTTTGCTGACAATCAAGTGAGTGAAGTTGCTATTTAAGAGCAAATATTTTGATTCAAATGGTTTTTCCCTTATAAAAATGTAACATTAAAGCCCAGGCCACCACATATTCTGTTGTTTCTAAAGCAGAAAGCTTTCTGAAATTCAGTTTCGTGGTGATGTTTGATCTCTTTAATTCATCTCCATTTTTGCAAAGACAGTTACCCAACCAAGCAGCTCTGCCCTCCTTAGCCAAGCCAAAGCCATCTCTTCCTCCCATGCTCAAGTCTCTGTGCAACCAGCAGTGAAAAGGGTTGGGAAGTTTTGATTTTTGGGGAATTAAACGAGGAACAAGGCGAACATGTCACAAACCACCAAGAAAGACAAGTGACAAAGAGGACACCAACAAAGATTTGGTCTCAAATCTGAGTCACTCTCAACTCTGAGTTCCAAAACCCTGCCTAGGTCTTCTCCCAAATACCCACAAGCCCTGCTGAATCCATCAAGCCTGAGCCATCAAATATTTGGCTTTTCCTATCCTGACAAGGGAAAAAAAAATCATCTAAATATTTATTCCACCTCCACAAACTGGATTTTATTTCCATTGTTAAAGGTCTGTCCCTGAAACCAGCACCTGTAACTCCTCCTTAACCCAAACTAAATAAATCAACTCATCACTATTTCAACAAGTTAAAAATTTCTCAAAGACTTTGTAACTTCAGTAAAATCAGTAAAGTGTAAAGAATAAGTCAGGGAAGTGGAAGGAGCAAGGAAGAACTTCCAGTACCTGTTTGCCACGGTTCTGAATTCATCCCAGGCACAAGTGAATGCTCTCAGGGTGTGATGAACTCTGGGCTTTGGGTCTCTGTGACATCTGTAATGCCTGGAAAGAGAAAAAGGGAGCTATTTCAGACACCTCATGCTAATTGTAAAAGCTTCAGTCATGTCATTATAAGCAGGACCTGTTTGGGAATTTTAAGGCTGAGGGAGCTAAATAAATGCTCACCTTCCATGGGTTTGGGTGACTCTGCTGCAGACAGGGAGCAATTTGGGGGGATGCTGTAATTGCAGGAGGGAGAGACCCCACTGGGAGGGCAGGAACACCTGTAAACACGAGGTGAGGAGGGGAGAAGGGCCAGGGAAGGAGCACAGGGGGTTACAGCATTGCTCCCAAAATGCAGCTGGATTGTCTTTTCCTGGGAAAGGATGGGAGCTGAGGTCCCAAGTGCCATGGCTGCAAGGGGAATTCCCTGGGGAACCTGTAGCACCCAGGACTGGGCTGATGGGCCACAAGGAAGCTTTGTTGTGTCAAGGGGAGACCTGCAGCTCCCCAGTCCCTGGCACATCTCACCCAAACTGTCTCCTGCTCCCAAACCCCTTGTGCTGCCCATTCAGCATAGTCCCAGAGGTTTTCCTCAACCAGAGATGAATTTAAACTCTTTCCCAGCCTTTTCTCATCTCTAAGCAAGCTCAAAAACCAGACTTAGAGCAAGTGCATCACAGCTCAGCCTTCCAAACCCTCCTCTCCTTCATCCTGAGCCCGAAAAGCCCCAATGCCCCACTGTGGGTCCTGCTGGCTGGGATCAACTCCAAGGCTGATGCACCTCCTCTGGGATGCAGACAGCTCTAACAGGTGACCCCAGCAACCTCCCCAGCTCCAGCCCCAACTTCCCAGTGGATGGGGAAATGTCAAAGAAGCACAAAGCCCCAGAGCTGTGGGCTTTGCTGCACTGTAGCTGTGAAGGGAGGGAACAGCAAAGCAACTGCCTCGAGAAGCGATTGCTCCCACAACCCTCACCTTAGACACCTGCCTGGAAAATGGAGAAGAGGAGGGGAAGGGAGGAAGAAAAAAAAAAGGGAAAAGCCAGCCCAAAGGCTCCACATCTAATTGATTTCCTGGTGGAGATGGCTGGTTTATCACTCGTTATTTATCGAGTGTACCTGCCCCAGAGAGCTGCAGCCTTTCTGCTCCTGGGGGCTCCTCCCTGGCTCCCCCCTCTCAGCCTGCAGTGAGGAGGATGACCCAGCCACTTCCATTTGTCCCCCCAGCCCTGATGGAGATGGATGAGTGGGTTAATGCTGCCTCTCCCTGTGTAGTGCTGCCCCGTTCCAGAGCTAAACACCAAAACAGGCTGGTTTTTCCCAAAGTGTGAGCTTTCCCCCTGCTATGTCAGCTACACACTGAAAACCAGAAACTTCTCATCCAGAAGCCTAAAACTGTATTAATTTTCAGCTTTCCAGTTAGAGGGAAAAGGCAGAAATTTCCCCTGTGATGAAAACAGGGAAAGGGAATTGTTTTTCCCCCAGCAGCTTTAGCTACAACACATTTGTCCGTGTTTTCCTGATGTTGTAATTCCCCAAAGCTTTTATTTTGCTGTCCCTTGTCTCCCAGTGCCACCAAGGGGACAGAATAGCCATCAGGTCCCCAGCCTCTGGCAGCAGCACCTCTGACTCAGCATTTTGAGAAAGGAATTATCCACACAGCCACTGACTCTCCCATTTTCTTCCAGCACGCATCCTGCTTCCCTAGATTCGTGCTAGGAAACCCAGAGCACCAATTTTAAGCTGAGATGGTCCTCAAGGACCACCATCCCATGAAAAGGGTGTATTTGAGCTGAACTCATCCTGTAGCTGCTCCTGAAGTCATTCAGACAGGCCCCAGGCTCATGAAACCACATCCCCACAGCAGAGGAGTGCAAAAAGCATCCTCTGTGTGATCCATGGGGCAGGAATTCGTTTCCTTCCCCATCCCCTTTCACAGGGATGTTATAAGCTGTTCCAGCACACAAAAAGCCAGCAAGAAAATTCACTGCAATCCACTTTCACACCCTGGGATCAGCGTTACACGGCTCAGTGCCCTCTCCCCACCATCCCTCTCCACCTCCAGAGCCCCAGCAATTCCCCTGGCACCCCAGTAAATGGATTTCCTGGTCGTGTCCCAGTGCCCAGCCTGGCTCAGCACAGGGAGCTCTGGCATCCAGCCACAATGCAAAGGGTTCAGCAAACCCCCCCTTTGTTTGGGCTCACAGGCCATCTCCCCCTCCAAGGCAGCATTTCTGGGGGCAGAGTGGGGAAGAGCCGCCTGCAGCACTTCAAAAGAAGAGTTCACGCATGGGTAAAGGGCCTTTAAAATGGGATTAAAAATTCACATTTTTGTCCCGCATTTTTTTGACGTTTCTAATCAAACCTATCCTGAGACAGACAGGAGGATTGGGTTAGCTCCCTATTTTGCAGTGATAAGACATGGGGAGCCTTTGGTGGGTGTTTCTAACAAGCGATTTTTTTTTTTTATAATTTCTAAAAAAACAACCAAAAAAAAAATCCCTTATCTGAAGTCAAAACCATCCCATTGAAAACTCAGAGCTCAAAGCTTTTCATTAGATATACACAAGCATCATTTTCCCCACAAAGCTTCTCATTAGATACACACAAGCATCATTTTCCCCACAAAGCTTTTCATTAGATATACACAAGCATCATTTTCCCCACAAAGCTTTTCATTAGATATACACAAGCATCATTTTCCCCACAAAACTTTTCATTAGATATACACAAGCATCATTTCCCCCACAGCGTTTCACTCTCTGCCTTTTCACCACGTTCCCCTGAAGGGAACCAGCAGTTTTCCCACCGACGACATTTTTTTTCCTGGCCACCAAAGTTCCTAAACCAAAACCTGGGCGGGTCCAGCACCCCCCAAAAAAAACATTTTAGGAGATATGGCTACGATGGCCACGAGCCCCACGGGGTCCTCTCTGCCTTCTCACCCCAGGGAAGCAAAATCCTGCCCCTCGAGGTCGTTCTTGCCAGCGTGGTGTCCCGGGGGATTTTGTGCTCAGCAGCAGGTAAGTGGCCTTTGATCCCACGCACCACCCGGGGGCAGAAGGGCCGATGGATAAGACCCCAGGGAGACAGAATCCGCAGCCATCCCTCCTTCCCTAATTCCCTTCTGAAGTGCTGGAGCCACTGTCACCTCTCATTTAAAAGAAGCGAATGCCCTTGTTTTAAATTTCCAACCAGAGCGAACTGGATAATAACATTAACCCCGGCAGGGGGTGGCAGGAGAAGGCACCTCCTCGCTTCAAATGTTTGGACAAAAAATTTGCTCTCATTAGGGCAGAAGCCCAGGAGATGTCGCCTTTGTGGGGCGGCGACGGGGCTTTGTTGCCTTTGAATGTCTCCTCCGAGAGCGCCCGGGGCTGTAATTGGGGCCGGGGGAAGAGAGGCAGAGACAAAAAGAGGGAGGAAAGCTTGAAATCTCCTCTGTAACGCCGTGTCCTGCTGCAAAACGTGCTCCTGGAGAGCTGGCTCCCTGAAATCGGGAGCGTGGGGATGCTCTCGGTGGGAAAGGCAGGGTCACATCCTGGTGGTGCCCTCTGCTCTGGGAGAAGGGTTTGAGGTCACACCAGGAAAGCCTTGTGAGCCACCAAGGGGGGAAAAGACTAATTCAGCTGAAAAGTTCGGAGATGGAAGGGGAGACCCACGGGAGAGACCCAGAGGTGTCCATGGGTCCTTCCTACCAAGAATTGGGAAGAAAAGGGGAGGACAAAACAGCGCCCAAGCCGACCACACTATGTTCCTATTTCTGCTTGGACAAATAAACATTATTCCCATCCTTTTCAGGAGGTTTCCCGCATTTTCCTCTGGGTTTCTCCCTAGTATGCAGCTGACAAAGATGCTGCAGAGCCAGGCAGGAACAGGGCTCTGATGCTGAGGGATTCTCAGGGACACCAAGAGGGAAGAAAACACTTCTTTTTCCACAGCAGCAGCAATTTTTTTTCCCCTGTGGAAGGAGCTTAACTTGCAATTTACCTACTGCCAAGTTCAGGGATCACAGCATCTCTCTGAAGTCACAGCAAGGTCCAGATCAGGACTGTGCAAAGCTGAAAGCAGGGATGTGATGGGAAACATAGGAGAGCCAACACTCCTAAAATGCAGGTTACGATGGTCTCCAGGTAGTGCACAGGGTGTGGAGAACTGATAACAAGGGTCGACTTAGAGAAGCTGTGGCTGCCCCAGCCCTGGAAGTGTCCAAGGCCAGGTTGGATGGGGTTTGGAGCAACCTGGGATAGTGGAAGTTGTTCCTGCCCATGGCAGGGGATGGAACAAGATGACCCAAACAATTCTGGGATTTTATGACTGACTAAACTTTGCCCACTAACTGATCCCATGAACAAAACATCTTTTACACAGACACCACTGCTAAAGGCAGCGTCCCACATCTCCCTCCTGCTTCTGCCATGCTCTGAAAAGGAGCACTGAGAAGCAAGAGCTGGTGTGAAAGGAGCAAAGAACAGGCACAAAACGGCCAAAATCGAGGACAAAGTGATGGCAACACCAACCAACAGAGAAAAAAACAGTCCCCACACACTTTTCCTCCACCAGGACGCACATTGTCAGCCAACGAGATGTAAGTTTGGTTCAGCCTCAGTTAAGGGGGGGGGGAAATTAAAAGAAAGTGTTCAATTAATTCCTCATTTATGGCCAAGTAGCCAGTATATTGCCTCTCTCTTTCCCCAAATCACCCACTGTCAGTATGTTCAGAAACAAGTTGGAAATTAATGTCCTTGCTGCGTGTGGCTGTCAGAGGAGATAAGGGATTTCTTTGGAGGCTCACTTTTTCATTAGTGTGTTTTAATTACTGCTGGGTGAAACCATAGAGCTGCCCTGGATATGCACCTTTTTGGAAGCTGTTGAGTCAGATCCATCTAAGCACAGCACTGGGCTGATGAAGATTTGGGAATGGGCAGGATCCCACCCATCACTGCAGTGGCAACCCAGCTCAGACTGGAAAGCTAGCAGTGGGACTGGTGCCTTGGAAAAGGACAAAAAAACCCCAGAAATATAAGATTTCACCTTGGAAAAGGACAAAAAAAAAAAAGCAGAAATACATTAATTCACCTGAGCTTTTGGAGACCTCCTCATGTTGGCTCCTCTAAGGAGAGAAACTTCCAGAAGGTGGGACACCTTATCCTGCTCCAGATACCTAAACCCTCAGAGCTCTTCTCACAAAACTCTGCCCAAGTTTTAGGTCCAAGGACCTTCTGTACCAAGGTCAAAGCTGCTGTGATTGACTGTAAGACTGGGAGAGGCATCTGCAATCAGGCACTGGAGAGGATATTCCATCAATATCTTGGTTATTAAAAGCTTCTTCTCCACATAAAGAAATAAAAAGGTGCCATTCTATAAGGTTATTTCTTTGGTTTCAATATAACTTGGGAGAAAAAAAAAAGAAGTTAATCATGTTCCAAATATTCCCTCTCAGCTCGAACTAGTTTTAGATGTTACTACACAAAAAGACAGGTTAGTCAGTCACTCTTGAGTCTTCCCAAGAACCACAGAGATTCCCCCCCAGGTAAAACCAGGCACTTGGAAAACACAGAAGAAACACATGTTTTAACTCTCAGAAAAAGGAGAAAATCCAACCACAACCCCCTGCAGATCTGTCGAGGGCGGCTTGATGGGACAGACCCTGACTGTGATGGGACAAAGCACAGCTGTCACATCGTTCTCAGGGAGCTTCTCCTGACATCAGGATCAAGGAGAGCCCGAGGAAACTGGACACGACCTTCCCTCAACCCTGAGCTTTCTCCCCTCGCCCATCCCCGCTCCCAGTTTGACAGCAAATAAAGAGAAAATAGAGCACTGGCGAACATGGAGTGCAACGTGGGGGCTGCAGGACCTTGGCGGGGTGATTGGACCGGGAAAGGGCAAAATTAGTCTGGAAAGGGCAAAATTCAACCAGGAAAAGGCAAAATTCAACTGGGAAATGGTAAAATTCAACTGGGAAATGGTAAAATTCGACTGGGAAAGGGCAAAATTCGACCGGGAAAGGGCAAAATTCGACCGGGAAAGGGCAAAATTCGACCGGGAAAGGGCAAAATTCGACCGGGAAATGGTAAAATTCAGCTGGGAAAGGGCAAGATTCGACTGGGAAAGGGCAAAATTCGACTGGGAAAGGGCAAAATTCGACTGAGAAATGGTAAAATTCAACCGGGAAATGGTAAAATTCGACCGGGAAAGGGCAAAATTCGACTGAGAAATGGTAAAATTCGACCAGGAAATGGTAAAATTCGACCGGGAAAGGGCAAAATTCGACCGGGAAAGGGCAAAATTCGACCGGGAAAGGGCAAAATTCGACCGGGAAAGGGCAAAATTCGACCGGGAAAGGGCAAAATTCGACCGGGAAAGGGCAAAATTCGACCGGGAAAGGGCAAAATTCGACTGAGAAATGGTAAAATTCAACCGGGAAATGGTAAAATTCGACCGGGAAAGGGCAAAATTCGACTGAGAAATGGTAAAATTCAACCGGGAAATGGTAAAATTCGACCGGGAAAGGGCAAAATTCGACCGGGAAAGGGCAAAATTCGACCGGGAAAGGGCAAAATTCGACCGGGAAAGGGCAAAATTCGACCGGGAAAGGGCAAAATTCAACCGGGAAAGGGCAAAATTCGACCGGGAAAGGGCAAAATTCGACCGGGAAAGGGCAAAATTCGACCGGGAAAGGGCAAAATTCGACCGGGAAAGGGCAAAATTCGACCGGGAAAGGGCAAAATTCGACCGGGAAAGGGCAAAATTCGACTGAGAAATGGTAAAATTCAACCGGGAAATGGTAAAATTCGACCGGGAAAGGGCAAAATTCGACCGGGAAAGGGCAAAATTCGACCGGGAAAGGGCAAAATTCGACCGGGAAAGGGCAAAATTCGACCGGGAAAGGGCAAAATTCGACCGGGAAAGGGCAAAATTCGACCGGGAAAGGGCAAAATTCGACCGGGAAAGGGCAAAATTCGACCGGGAAAGGGCAAAATTCGACCGGGAAAGGGCAAAATTCAACCGGGAAAGGGCAAAATTCGACCGGGAAAGGGCAAAATTCGACCGGGAAAGGGCAAAATTCGACCGGGAAAGGGCAAAATTCGACTGAGAAATGGTAAAATTCAACCGGGAAATGGTAAAATTCGACCGGGAAAGGGCAAAATTCGACTGAGAAATGGTAAAATTCAACCGGGAAATGGTAAAATTCGACCGGGAAAGGGCAAAATTCGACCGGGAAAGGGCAAAATTCGACCGGGAAAGGGCAAAATTCGACCGGGAAAGGGCAAAATTCGACCGGGAAAGGGCAAAATTCGACCGGGAAAGGGCAAAATTCAACCGGGAAAGGGCAAAATTCAACAGGGAAAGGGCAAAATTCAACAGGGAAAGGGCAAAATTCAACAGGGAAAGGGCAAAATTCAACAGGGAAAGGGCAAAATTCAACTGGGAAAGGGCAAAATTCGACCGGGAAAGGGCAAACTCCACCCAGGAAATGGTAAATTTCAACTAGGAAATGGAAAATGAAACCAGAAAATGGCAAAGTTCAACCAGGAAAGGGCAAAATTCAACTAGGAAATGGAAAACTAAACCAGAAAATGGCAAAATTCAACCAGGAAAGGGCAAAATTCAACCAGGAAATGGAAAATTAAACTGGAAAATGGCAAAATTCAACCAGGAAGTGGCAATGCTTTGAAGGAACAAGCCAAACTGCAAGCAAGGACCAACTTTAGTGCATAAACCCCTCGGGTTTTTTGGGGTGCTGTACCTCCAAGTGGGTTTAATGGAGAGGTGACTTCCCCCAGTCCCTCTCCCAGTCCATCAAGGCCATCACAGGGTTTGTTTGGTCCTGGAGGAGCTGTGGGAAGGACAAAGTTGGCCCCTTGGCTTCCCCTTCAGCTCTCCCTCCCAGGCTCTCTCCCTCCAACTTGGCTTCCTTGACAGCGAAATGAGGAGAATGAATGATTTTGCCTTTCTTTCTGAGGGATTGAGATAATTTGATTTAAGAAAATTACCAAGAAAGAAAAAAAAGAGAGCATTTTTAGGAGTTCCAAGTGGAACTAGAAAACCACGGATCAAAAGAGTTGGTCAAAATGTTCTAAGATGGTTGTCCTTCCAAACCCACATTTGGATTAAATCAGGACATTTTTCAAGAACTTGTTGATTTCTATGAAATTTTTGAAGAGGGACAAAGCACTTGCCTCAGCTTTCCAGAGGTAGTGCTGGAATATTTAGTTTCATTTTGGATATTATTTTGTTGGAGCACGAATTTTTATTTCAGGCATTATTCTGT
>NW_026138638.1:0-23375 GCF_025592945.1 Manacus candei
CAATAAATCCCAATAAATCCATTAAACCCCCCCAAAAAACCCAATAAATCCCGAAAAAATCCCAAAAAATCCCCATAAATCCCCAATAAATCCCCAATAAATCCCAAAAAATCCAAATAAATCCAAATAAATCCCCCAATAAATCCCAATAAATCCCCAATAAATCCAAATAAATCCCAATAAATCCCAATAAATCCCAATAAATCCAAATAAATCCCAATAAAACCCCCCAAAATCCCCCCATAACCCCCCCCAAATCCCCCCCAGACCCCAATAAATCCCCAAAAAATCCCAATAAAACCCCATAAAACCCCCCCAAAACCCCCCCAAATCCCCCCATAACCCCCCCCAAATCCCCCCCTGACCCCAATAAATCCCCAAAAAATCCCAATAAATCCCCAATAAATCCCAATAAAACCCCAAAAAATCCTCCCATAAACCCCCCCAGACTCCAATAAATCCCCAAAAATCCAATTAAAAACCCCCCAAAACCCCAATAAATCCCCAAAAATCCCCAAAAAATCCCAATAAATCCCAATAAATCCAAATAAATCGCCCAAAAATCCAAATAAATCTCAAAAAAATCCCAATAAATCCCCAATAAATCACCAAAAAATCCCCAATAAATCCCAATAAACCCCCCAAAAACCCAATAATTCCCCAATAAATCCCAATAAATCCCCAATAAATCCCCAATAAATCCCCAAAAAACCCCAATAAATCCAAAAAAATCCAATAAATCCAAATAAATCCCCAATAAATCCCCCAAAAAATCCCCAAAAAATCCCAATAAAACCCCCCCAAATCCCCATCAAGACCCAATAATTCCCCAATAAATCCCCAAAAAATCCCCAAAAAATCCCAATAAATCCCAATAAACCCCCCCAAAACCCCAATAAATCCCCAAAAAATCCCAATAAATCCCATTAAAACCCCCCAAAACCCAATAAAATCCCTATAAATCAAATTAAAACCCCCCCAAAACCCCAATAAATCCCCAAAAAATCCCAATAAAACCCCAATAAATCCCAAAAAAATCCCAATAAATCCCCAAAAAATCCCAATAAATCCCAATTAAACCCCCCAAAAACCCAATAAATCCCCAATAAATCCCCAAAAAACCCCAATAAATCCCCTTTTTTTTTAATTTTTAGGAACCCCCCCCCCCCCTGCAAGTGGTGCACCAACTGCCCGAGGGGGCCTGCATCGGGGCGGGGGGCTCGTGCCGCCGGGAGAACGAGGGGAGACCCCCCCCAAACACCCCCTGAACCCCCCCAGATACCCCCCAGACCCAATAAATCCCATTAAAATCCCCCAAAAACCCAATGAATCCCAATAAATCCCCAATAAACCCCAATAAATCCCCAAAAATCCCCCAAAAATCCCAATAAATCCCAATAAATCCCAAAAAATCCCCAAAAAATCCCCCAAAAATCCCAATAAATCCCCCCAAAATCCCAATAAAACCCCAATAAATCCCAAAAAAATCCAAATAAATCCCAAAAAAATCCCAATAAATCCCAAATAAATCCCCATAAATCCCCCAAAAATCCCCAAAAATCCCCAAAAAATCCCCAAAAAATCCAAATAAATCCCCAAAAAACCCCAATAAATCCCAATAAATCCCCATAAAACCCCCTGTAACTCCCCCAAACCCCCTAAAATCCCAATTTATTTAATTTTAGGGCCCCCCCCCCCTGCAAGTGGTGCACCAACTGCCCCCGAGGGGGCCTGCATCGGGGCGGGGGGCTCGTGCCGCCGGGAGAACGATTGCCGCATCAACCAGCGCGAGATCTTCGCCCCCCACAACTGCTCCGAGGCCTCCTGCGCCGCCCCCGACTGCCCCAGGTGTGCACGGGCCGGCAGGTGCATGTGGACCAGGCAGTTCAAGAGGACAGGTGAGGGTTTTGGGGGGGTTAAATGGGATTTTTGGGGGTTTGGGGGAGATTTGGGGGGGTTTGGGGTCATTTAAAGGGGATTTTTTGGGGGATTAAATGGGATTTGGGGGGATTAAATGGGATTTTGGGGGGATTAAATGGATTTTTGGGGGCGTTTGGGGTCATTTAAATGGGATTTTTTGGGGATTAAATGGGATTTTGGGGGGTTTAAATGGGATTTTAGGGGGGTTTGGGGGGTTATGAGGAGGTTTGGGGGGGTTTATGGGGGTTATGGGGGGATCTGGGGGGTTTTGGGGGGATTTGGGGGGGTTTTGGGGAGCCCCAGGTGTGCCCGGGCCGGCAGGTGCATGTGGACCAGGCAGTTCAAGAGGACAGGTGAGGGGTTGGGGGGTTAAATGGGATTTTGGGGGGGTTAAATGGGATTTTTTGGGGATTAAATGGGATTTTTGGGGATTAAATGGGATTTGGGGGGGGGTTGGGGTGGTTATGGGGGGACTTGGGGGGGTTTTTGGGAGCCCCAGGTGTGCCAGGGCGGGGCAGGTGAGTGTGGACCAGGCAGTTCAAGAGGACAGGTGAGGGGTTGGGGGGGGATTTGGGGGGGTTTGGGGTCCAGTAGGGACCAGTAAGGACCAGTAGGGACCAGTAAGACCAAACTGGGGGGGGTCCAGGAGCCCCCCACCCGCCCGTATCTCACCTGTGCCCCCTCACCTGTGCCACCTGTGCCACCTCACCTGTGCCCAGGTGAGACCTGACCTTTACCCCCCCAGGGCTGGGGGTGCTCTGGGCACCAGTAGGGACCAGTAGGGACCAGTAAGACCAAACTGGGGGGGTCCAATCACCCCTTTACCTGTCCCCTCTCACCTGTGCCCCCTCACCTGTGCCCTCACCTGTGCCCAGGTGAGACCTGGCACATCCTGACCTTTACCCCCCCCGGGGCTGGGGGTGCTCTAGGGACCAGTAGGGACCAGTAAGACCAAACTGGGGGGGTCCAGGAGCCCCTGACCCACCTGTATCTCACCTGTGCCCCCTCACCTGTCTCACCTGTGCCACCTCACCTGTGCCCAGGTGAGACAGTCTGGGGGTCCAATAGGAACCAGTAGGGACCAGTAGGGACCAGTGGGACCAAACTGGGGGGGTCCAGGAGCCCCCCACCCACCTGTATCTCACCTGTGCCCCCTCACCTGTCTCACCTGTCCCATCTCACCTGTGCCCAGGTGAGACCTGACCTTTACCCCCCCAGGGCTGGGGGTGCTCTGGGCACCAGTAGGGACCAGTAGGGACCAGTGGGACCAAACTGGGGGGGTCCAATCACCCCTTTACCTGTCCCCTCTCACCTGTCCCACCTCACCTGTGCCCTCACCTGTGCCCAGGTGAGACCTGGCACATCCTGACCTTTACCCCCCCCGGGGCTGGGGGTGCTCTGGGCACCAGTAGGGACCAGTAGGGACCAGTAAGACCAAACTGGGGGGGTCCAATCACCCCTTTACCTGTCCCCTCTCACCTGTGCCCCCTCACCTGTGCCCTCACCTGTGCCCAGGTGAGACCTGGCACATCCTGACCTTTACCCCCCCCGGGGCTGGGGGTGCTCTGGGCACCAGTAGGGACCAGTAGGGACCAGTAAGACCAAACTGGGGGGGTCCCAGGAGCCCCTGACCCCACCTGTATCTCACCTGTGCCCCCTCACCTGTGCCCTCACCTGTGCCCAGGTGAGACCTGGTACATCCTGACCTTTACCCCCCCCCGGGGCTGGGGGTGCTCTGGGGCAC
The DNA here is from genome assembly GCF_025592945.1 of Manacus candei. Classification (NCBI taxonomy): domain Eukaryota; kingdom Metazoa; phylum Chordata; class Aves; order Passeriformes; family Pipridae; genus Manacus; species Manacus candei. The sequence continues at coordinate 3,665 of NW_026138638.1, forward strand.
CAGTAGGGACCAGTAGGGACTAGTGGGACCAAACTGGGGGGGTCCAATCACCCCTTTACCTGTCCCCTCTCACCTGTCCCACCTCACCTGTCTCACCTGTGGCCAGGTGAGACGCGGCGCATCCTGAGCGTGCAGCCCACCTACGACTGGACCTGCTTCAGCCACTCGCTGCTCAACGTGTCCCCCATGCCCGTGGAGTCGGCCCCGCCCCTGCCCTGCCCCGCCCCCTGCCACCTGCACCGCACCTGCCCCGCCTGCCTGCGCTCACCTGGCGCCGACGGCGGCTGGCAGCACTGCGAGTGGAGCGTGCACCTGGGCCAGGTGGGGTTTTGGGGGGGTTATGGGGGGATTTGGGGGGGTTATGGGGCGGTTTGGGGGGGTTTAAAGGGGATTTGGGGGGGGTTATGGGGGGATTTGGGGGGGTTTAAAGGGGATTTGGGGGGTCATGGGGGGGTAATGGGGGGATTTGGGGGGGTTTGGGGGGGCTGTGGGGGGTTTAAAGGGGGTTTGGGGGGGTTATGGGGGGAATAAAGGGGGTTATGGGGGGATTTGGGGGGGTTATGGGGGGATTTGGGGGGATTTGGGGTTTGGGGGGTTATAAAGGGGATTTGGGGGGATTATGGGGGGATTTGGGGGGGGGTTGGGGGGGTACAGGTAAAAGGGGAGGGGGTTATGGGGGGACTTGGGGGGGTTTAAAGGGGATTTGGGGGGGTTATGGGGGGGTTTAAAGGGGATTTGGGGGGGTTATGGGGGGGTTTAAAGGGGATTTGGGGGGGTTTGGGGGGGCTATGGGGGGATTTGGGGGGGTTATGGGGGGGTTTGGGGGGGAATAAAGGGGGGTTTGGGGGGTATAAAGGGGATTATGGGGGGAGTTGGGGGGTTATGGGGGGGTTATGGGGGGATTTGGGGGGATTTGGGGGGGATTTGGGGGGCACAGGTAAAAGGGGAGGGGGTTATGGGGGGATTTGGGGGGGTTATGGGGGGGTTAAAGGGGGCTTGGGGGGAGTTATGGGGGGATTTGGGGGGGTTATGGGGGAGTAATGGGGGGTTATGGGGGGTTTTGGGGGGTTTGGGGGGGTGGCAGCACTGCGAGTGGAGCGTGCACCTGGGGGAGGTGAGGGGGTCTGGGGGGGTTTAAAGGGGGTTTGGGGGGGTTATGGGGGGATTTGGGGGGGTTTAAAGGGGATTTGGGGGGTTTTGGGGGGGTTTGGGGCGGTAATGGGGGGAATAAAGAGGGTTATGGGGGGATTTGGGGGGGTAATGGGGGGATTTGGGGGGGTTATGGGGGCGTTTAAAGGGGATTTGGGGAGGTTTGGGGGGGAATAAAGCGGGGTATGGGGGGTTTAAAGGGGATTTGGGGGGACTTGGGGGGGTTATGGGGGGGTTTGGGGGGGAATAAAGGGGATTATGGGAAGCTTTGGGGGGGTATAAAGGGGATTTGGGGGGGATTTGGGGGTCCTGGGATGGTTCTGAGGGGGAACTGGGGGGGTTATGGGGGGATTTTGGGGGGTTTTGGGGGGGGTTGGGCGGATTTTGGGGGGTCTTTTGGGGTCGTTTTAGGGTCGTTTTGGGATCTGTCAGCCCTGGGGCTCTCAGGGAGGTTTTGGGGGGGTTTTGGGGTCGTTTTAGGGACATTTTGGGGTCATTTTGGGATTCCTGGGATTCTCTCAGTTTTGGGGGTCTCTGAGGGGTCTTTTGGGGTCGTTTTGGGACCATTTAGGAATTCTTGGGATTCTCTCTGTTTGGGGGGTCTCTGGGGGGTCTTTTGGGGTCATTTTGGGGTCATTTTGGGGTTCTCGGGATTCTCTCAGTTTTGGGGGGTTTTGAGGGTCTCTGGGGGGTCTTTTGGGGTCGTTTTGGGATCGTTTTGGGGTCATTTTGGCTTCTTAAATTCTTCTCGATTTTGATGGATTTTGGGGGGTCTTTTGGGGTCGTTTTGGGGTCATTTTGGGATCCGTCAGCCCTGGGGATTTCAGGGCAATTTTGGGGTGGTTTTGGGGGTTTTTGGGGGTCCCCGACCCCCCCTAACCCCCCTTTTTTCCCCCTCTCCTTCCCCCCCCCCACAGTGCCTGAGCCCCAGCTGGGTCCCCCTGCGCTGCCTGGCCGGGGGGTGCGGCCGCTTGATCCGGGGGGGGGTCCCCGGTGGTGGGGGAGGGGGGGAGGGGGGGTCCGAGCTGTGCCCCTCCCCCCAGGAGTGCTCGGGGGCCCCCCAGTGCTCCCAGTGCCTGAGGAGACCCCGCTGCGGGTGGTGCGCCCGGAGGGGGCACAACGGGGGGGGCACCTGCCTGCAGGGGGGGCTGGGGGGGCCCACGGAGGGTAAGGAGGGGGTTTAAAGGGGGTTTGGGGGGGGTTGGAGGGGTTATGGGGGGGGTTTGGGGGGGTTTAAAGGGGGTTTGGGGGGGTTTAAAGGGGGTTTGGGGGGGTTATGGGGAGATTTGGGGGGGTTATGGGGGGAGAATTGCGGGTTATGGGGGGGTTTGGGGGGGTTATGGGGGGGTTTGGGGGGATTTGGGGGGCCCGGAGGGGGCACAACGGGGGGGGCACCTGCCTGCAGGGGGGACTGGGGGGGCCCCAAGAGGGTAAGGAGGGGTCTGGGGGGGGGTTAAAGGGGATTTGGGGGGGTTATGGGGCGGTTTGGGGGGGGCTATGGGGGGATTTGGGGGAAAAATGGGGGGATTTGGGGGGGTTAAAAGGGGATTTGGGGGGTTGTGGGGCGGTTTGGGGGGGTTATGGGGGGATTTGGGGGGGTTATGGGGCGCTTTGGGGAGGTTTGGGGGGGTTAAAGGGGATTTGGGGGGGTTTAAAGGGGATTTGGGGGGGTTATGGGGCGGTTATGGGGGGTTATGGGGCGGTTTGGGGGGGTTATGGGGGGGGTTTGGGGGGCCCGGAGGGGGCACAACGGGGGGGGCACCTGCCTGCAGGGGGGGCTGGGGGGGCCCACGGAGGGTAAGGAGGGGGTTTGGGGGGTCGGAGGGGGTCGGGGGGTCTTGGTTTGGGGGGGGTTATGGGGGGGTTTGGAGGGTTATGGGGGGGTTTGGGGGGTTATGGGGGGAGAATTGGGAGTTATGGGGGGGTTTTGGGGGGTTTGAAGGGGGTTTGGGGGGGTTATGGGGGGAGAATTGGGGGTTATGGGGGGGTTTGGGGGGGTTATGGGGGGATTTGGGGGGGTTATGGGGGGGTTTGGGGAGTTTGGGGGGGTTTAAAGGGGATTTGGGGGGGTTATGGGGCGGTTATGGGGGGGTTTGGGGAGTTTGGGGGGTTATGGGGGGACTTGGGGGGGTTTAAAGGGGGTTTGGGTGAATTATGGGGGGATTTTGGGGGGTTATGGGGGGGTTGAAGGGGATTTGGGGGGGTTTAAAGGGGGTTATGGGGGGATTTGGGGGAATTTTGGGGGGGTTTAAAGGGGATTTGGGGGGGTTATGGGGGGGATTTTTGGGCTCCCAGGTGTGTTTTTGGGCTCCCAGGTGTGTTTTGGGGCTCTCAGGTGTCTCCAGGTGTGTTTTTGGGGCTCCCAGGTGTGTTTTGGGGCTCTCAGGTGTGTTCTCTCTTGCCCAGGTGTGTCGGAGCCCTGCGAGGGGGGGCTCTGGTCGTACCTGTCGTGCCCCCCCGAGGACGAGTGCGCCAACGGGCACCACACCTGCGCCGAGAGCCAGGTGTGCCGCGACCTGCCCCGCGGCTTCACCTGCACCTGCCGCCACGGCTACACCCCCGACAGGTGAGGGGGGGGGGGCCAGGTGTGCCCAGGTGTGTCCCAGGTGTGTGATACCAGCCCCAGGTGTGCCCAGGTGTGTCCCAGGTGTGTGATACCAGCCCCAGGTGTGCCCAGGTGTGTCCCAGGTGTGCTCAGGTGTGCCCAGGTGTGTGATACCAGCCCCAGGTGTGTCCCAGGTGTGCCCAGGTGTGTCCCAGGTGTGTGATACCAGCCCCAGGTGTGTCCCAGGTGTGTCCCAGGTGTGTCCCAGGTGTGCCCAGGTGTGTCCCAGGTGTGTGATATCAACCCCAGGTGTGTCCCAGGTGTGTCCCCGGTGTCCCAGGTGTGTCCCAGGTGTGTGATACCAGCCCCAGGTGTACTCAGGTGTGTCCCAGGTGTGCCCAGGTGTGTCCCAGGTGTGTGATACCAGCCCCAGGCGTATCCCAGGTGTGTCCCAGGTGTGCCCAGGTGTGTCCAGGTGTGACCCAGGTGTGTCCAGGTGTGACCCAGGTGTGTCCCAGGTGTGTCCCAGGTGTGTGATACCAGCCCCAGGTGTGCCCAGGTGTGCCCAGGTGTGTGATACCAGCCCCAGGTGTGCAATATCAGCCCCAGGTGTGCTCAGGTGTGTCCAGGTGTGTCCCAAGTGTGTCCCAGGTGTGTCCCAGGTGTGTCCCAGGTGTACCCAGGTGAGTCCCAGGTGTATGATAATTGCACAGGGCGTGTCCCAGGTGTGCCCAGGTGTGCCCCAGGTGTGTCCCAGGTGTGTCCCAGGTGTCTGATACCCAGCCCCAGGTGTGCCCAGGTGTGTCCCAGGTGTGTCCCAGGTGTGTGATACCAGCCCCAGGTGTGTCCCAGGTGTGTCCCAGGTGTGTCCCAGGTGTGTGATACCAGCCCCAGGTGTATCCCAGGTGTGTCCCAGGTGTGTCCCAGGTGTGTCCCAGGTGTGTGATACCAGCCCCAGGTGTGCCCAGGTGTGTCCCAGGTGTGTCCCAGGTGTGCCCAGGTGTGTCCCAGGTGTGTGATATCAACCCCAGGTGTGTCCCAGGTGTGTCCCAGGTGTCCCAGGTGTGTCCCAGGTGTGTGATACCAGCCCCAGGTGTACTCAGGTGTGTCCCAGGTGTGCCCAGGTGTGTCCCAGGTGTGTGATACCAGCCCCAGGCGTATCCCAGGTGTGTCCCAGGTGTGCCCAGGTGTGTCCAGGTGTGACCCAGGTGTGTCCCAGGTGTGTCCCAGGTGTGTCCAGGTGTGTCCAGGTGTGTCCCAGGGGTCGTGTCCAGGTGTGCTCAGTGTGTCCCAGGTATGTCCCAGGTGTGTGATACCAACCCCAGGTGTGCTCAGGTGTGACCCAGGTGTGTCTCAGGTGTGTCCCAGGTGTGTGATATCAACCCCAGGTGTACCCCAGGTGTGTGATACCAGCCCCAGGTGTGCCCAGGTGTGACCCAGGTGTGCCCAGGTGTGCTCAGAGGGGTCCCAGGTGTGTGATACCAGCCCCAGGTGTGCAATATCAACCCCAGGTGTGCCCAGGTGTGTCCCAGGTGTGTCCCAGGTGTGTGATACCAGCCCCAGGTGTGCCCAGGTGTGTCCCAGGTGTGCCCCAGGTGTGTGATACCAGCCCCAGGTGTGCCCAGGTGTGTCCCAGGTGTGTCCCAGGTGTGTGATACCAACCCCAGGTGTGTCCCAGGTGTGTCTCAGGTGTGCTCAGGTGTGCCCAGGTGTGCCCAGGTGTATCCCAGGTGTGTCCCAGGTGTGCCCCAGGTGTGTGATACCAGCCCCAGGTGTGCTCAGGTGTGTCCCAGGTGTGCCCAGGTGTATTCAGGTGTATCCCAGCTGTGCCCAGGTGTGCTCAGGTGTGTCCCAGGTGTGTCCCAGGTGTGTGATATCAACCCCAGGTGTGCCCAGGTGTATCCCAGCTGTGCCCAGCTGTGCCCAGGTGTGCTCAGGTGCGCCCCCCCCCTCCCCCAGCTCCACAGGTGAGTGCCGCCCCGTGTGCGCCCAGGGCTGCGCCAACGGCACCTGCGTGGCCCCCGACACCTGCCGCTGCCACTTCGGCTTCGTGGGCCCCGCCTGCGCCACGCCCTGCGCCTGCAACGGCCACAGCGACTGCGCCGGCCCCGCCCAGCGCCACACCTGCCTCAGGTGCCACAACAACACGCAGGTAGGGGGCGGGGAGGGGCTGGGGGGGGTGGGAGGGGCTGGGAGGGGGCCACGCCCACGGGCGCACCTGGGTGAGGTGCTACGGTGGCATACAGGTGAGCTCAGGTGAGACCAGGTGAGCTCAGGTGAGCTCAGGTGTGGGGCAGGTAAAGCCAGGTGAGCTCAGGTGAGCTCAGGGAGGGGCTGGGAAGGGGGCAGGGGGTCCCAGCACACCTGGGTGAGGTGGTGCAGTGACATACAGGTGAGACCAGGTGAGCTCAGGTGAGCTCAGGTGTGGGGCAGGTGAGCTCAGGTGTGCTCAGGTGAGCTCAGGGAGGGGCTGGGAGGGGGGTGGGAGGTCCCAGCACACCTGGCTGAGGTGCCAGAGTGATGCTTGGGTGAGCTCAGGTGTGCTCAGGTGTGCTCAGGTGTGGGGCAGGTAAAGCCAGGTGAGCTCAGGGAGGGGCTGGGAGGGGGGTGGGGGGTCCCAACACACCTGGCTGAGGTGCTACAGTGACATACAGGTGACCTCAGGTGAGCTCAGGTGTGAGGCAGGTGTGCTCAGGTGACCTCAGGTGACCTCAGGTGACCTCAGGTGTGGGGCAGGTGAGCTCAGGGAGGGGCTGGGAGGGGCTGGGGTGGGGCCACGCCCACGGGCGCACCTGGGTGAGGTGCTACAGTGGCATACAGGTGAGCTCAGGTGTGCTCAGGTGAGCTCAGGTGTGTTCAGGGAGGGGGTAGGAGGGGTTGGGAGGGGGGTGGGAGGGGCTGGGGTGGGGCCACGCCCACGGGCGCACCTGGGTGAGGTGCCAGAGCGATGCTTGGGTGGGAGCAGGTGAGCTCAGGTGTGCTCAGGTGTGGGGCAGGTAAAGCCAGGTGAGCTCAGGGAGGGGCTGGGAGGGGGGTGGGGGGTCCCAACACACCTGGCTGAGGTGCTGCAGTGACATACAGGTGACCTCAGGTGAGCTCAGGTGTGAGGCAGGTGTGCTCAGGTGACCTCAGGTGACCTCAGGTGACCTCAGGTGTGGGGCAGGTGAGCTCAGGGAGGGGCTGGGAGGGGCTGGGGTGGGGCCACGCCCATGGGCGCACCTGGGTGAGGTGCTCCAGTGGCATACAGGTGAGCTCAGGTGTGCTCAGGTGAGCTCAGGTGAGCTCAGGTGTGTTCAGGGAGGGGCTGGGAGGGGGGTGGGAGGGGCTGGGATGGGGCCACGCCCGCGGGCGCACCTGGGTGAGGTGCTACAGTGACATACAGGTGAGACCAGGTGAGCTCAGGTGTGCTCAGGTGAGCTCAGGGAGGGGGTAGGAGGGGTTGGGAGGGGGGTGGGAGGGGCTGGGAGGGGGCCACGCCCACGGGCGCACCTGGGTGAGGTGCCAGAGCGATGCTTGGGTGGGCGCAGGTGTGCTCAGGTGAGCTCAGGTGTGCTCAGGTGTGGGGCAGGTAAAGCCAGGTGTGCTCAGGTGAGACCAGGTGAGCTCAGGGAGGGGCTGGGAGGGGGGTGGGGGGTCCCAACACACCTGGCTGAGGTGCTGCAGTGGCATACAGGTGACCTCAGGTGAGCTCAGGTGTGAGGCAGGTGTGCTCAGGTGAGCTCAGGTGACCTCAGGTGAGCTCAGGTGTGGGGCAGGTGAGCTCAGGTGTGGGGCAGGTAAAGCCAGGTGAGCTCAGGTGGGCTCAGGTGAGCTCAGGGAGGGGCTGGGAGGGGCTGGGAGGGGGGTAGGGGGTTCCTGTGCCCTCACCTGAGCTCACCTGTGCCCTCACCTGCACTCACCTGCGCTCACCTGAGCTCACCTGTGCCCTCACCTGCACTCACCTGAGCTCACCTGTGCTCACCTGTGCCCTCACCTGTGCCCACCTGAGCTCACCTGTGCCCTCACCTGCACTCACCTGAGCTCACCTGTGCCCTCACTTACCCTCACCTGATCCCTCACCTGTGCTCACCTGCACTCACCTGAGCTCACCTGTGCCCTTACCTGTGCTCACCTGCACTCACCTGAGCTCACCTGTCCCCCCCCACCTGAGCTCACCTGCCCTCACCTGAGCTCACCTGAGCTCACCTGATCTCACCTGATCCCTCACCTGCCCTCACCTGTCCCCCCCTCACCTGCGCAGGGCCCGCAGTGCGAGCGGTGCCGCCCCCTGTTCGTGGGCTCCGCCCTCGGGGGGGGCACCTGCCGGCCCTGCAGCTCCTTCTGCCGCCACCACGCCCAGGTGTGCCTGGGGCGGGGCGACCTGGAGCGGGCCCGCAGGGACCCCCGCAGGTACCCCCTGGAGCCCCACCTGGTGAGTGGCACACACCTGGGTGGGGGTGGGGATACACCTGGGGGGTGGGGATACACCTGGGGACACACCTGGGGGGGTGGGACACACCTGGGATGGGGGGGACACACCTGGGGACACACCTGGGGACACACCTGGGGGGGTGGGACACACCTGGGGACACACCTGGGGGGGTGGGACACACCTGGGATAGGGGGGGACACACCTGGGGGGTGGGACACACCTGGGCGGGGGTGGGACACACCTGGGGACACACCTGGGGGCTGGGACACACCTGGGGACACACCTGGATGGGGTGGGACACACCTGGGGACACACCTGGGGGGTGGGACACACCTGGGGGGGTGGGACACACCTGGGGACACACCTGGGGACACACCTGGGGGGGTGGGACACACCTGGGGGGTGGGACACACCTGGGGACACACCTGGGGACACACCTGAGAGGGTGGGACACACCTGGGGACACACCTGGGGGGTGGGACGCACCTGGGATAGGGGGGGGACACACCTGGGGACACACCTGGACAGGTGTCACTTGGTCTGGGGGTCACCTGGGGGGGTGGGACACACCTGGGGACACACCTGGGGGGGTGGGACACACCTGGGATAGGGGGGGACACACCTGGGGACACACCTGGGGACACACCTGGGGGGTGGGACACACCTGGGGACACCCCTGGGGGGGTGGGACACACCTGGGGACACACCTGGGGGGGTGGGACACACCTGGGGACACACCTGGACAGGTGTCACTTGGTCTGGGGGTCACCTGGATGGGGGGGGGACACACCTGGGATGGGAGGGGTCACCTGGGATGAGAGGGGGACACACCTGGGATGGGGGGGGGACACACCTGGATGGGGGGGGAGTCACCTGTCCAGGTGTCACCTGGTCTGGGGGAGGGGGAGGTGTCCCTCTCACCTGTCCCCTCTCACCTGTCCCCCCTCACCTGTCCCCGCCTCACCTGCGCAGATCCACACCTGGCTGACGGAGGGGCCGAGCGAGGCCGACGCCGTCTGCGTCGGCTGCGGCAACAACAGCCTGGGGGACAGGTGTGACACCTGCCGGCCCGGCTTCTTCCTCCTCGACGGCACCTGCACCAGGTGAGCCACACCTGGACAGGTGTGTTCAGCCCCTGGGAGTCACCTGGGGCAGGTACAGGGCTGGGGGAGGAGGGACAGGTGTGACACCTGCCGGCCCGGCTTCTTCCTGCTCGACGGCACCTGCACCAGGTGAGTTACCTGGACAGGTGTGTTACCTGTGCCAGGTGTGTCACCTGTACCACCTGTATTACCTGTGCCAGGTGTGTCACCTGTATTACCTGTATTACCTGTGCCAGGTGTGTCACCTGCTCCAGGTGTGTTTGTTACCTGTGCCAGGTGTGTCACCTGTACCACCTGTATTACCTGTGCCAGGTGTGTCACCTGTACCACCTGTATTACCTGTACAGGTGTGTCACCTGCCCCAGGTGCGCCCCCAGGTGTGTCACCTGCCCCAGGTGTGTCACCTGTATTACCTGTGCCAGGTGTGTCACCTGTGCCACCTGTATTACCTGTACCACCTGTATTACCTGTACCAGGTGTGTCACCTGTATTACCTGCCCCAGGTGTGTCACCTGTACAGGTGTATGACCTGTACCCCCTGTATCACCTGTACAGGTGTGTCACCTGCCCCAGGTGCGTCCCCAGGTGTCTCACCTGCCCCAGGTGTGTCACCTGTACCAGGTGTTTGTTACCTGTGCCAGGTGTTTCACCTGTATTACCTGTGCCAGGTGTGTCACCTGTACCACCTGTATTACCTGTGCCAGGTGTGTCACCTGTACCACCTGTATTACCTGTGCCAGGTGTGTCACCTGCACCACCTGTATTACCTGTACCAGGTGTGTCACCTGCCCCAGGTGTGTCACCTGTACAGGTGTATGGCCTGTACCCCCTGTATCACCTGTACAGGTGTGTCACCTGCCCCAGGTGTGTCCCCAGGTGTCTCACCTGCCCCAGGTGTGTCACCTGTATTACCTGCCCCAGGTGTGTCACCTGCACCACCTGTATTACCTGTACCAGGTGTGTCACCTGTATTACCTGTGCCAGGTGTGTCACCTGCACCAGGTGTGTTTGTTACCTGTGCCAGGTGTGTCACCTGCACCAGGTGTTTGTTACCTGTGCCAGGTGTGTCACCTGCACCAGGTGTGTTTGTTACCTGTGCCAGGTGTGTCACCTGCACCAGGTGTGTTTGTTACCTGCACCAGGTGTGTCACCTGCACCAGGTGTGTTTGTTACCTGCACCAGGTGTGTCACCTGTATTACCTGTGCCAGGTGTGTCACCTGCACCAGGTGTGTTTGTTACCTGTACCAGGTGTGTCACCTGTGTCACCTGTATTACCTGTACAGGTGTCTCACCTGCCCCAGGTGCTCCCCCAGGTGTCTCACCTGCCCCAGGTGTGTCACCTGTATTACCTGCCCCAGGTGTGTCCCCTGTACAGGTGTATGGCCTGTACCCCCTGTATCACCTGTACAGGTGTCTCACCTGCCCCAGGTGCTCCCCCAGGTGTCTCACCTGCCCCAGGTGTGTCACCTGTATTACCTGCCCCAGGTGTGTCACCTGTACAGGTGTATGGCCTGTACCCCCTGTATCACCTGTACAGGTGTCTCACCTGCCCCAGGTGCTCCCCCAGGTGTCTCACCTGCCCCAGGTGCCTCACCTGTCCCCCCCCCCCCCCCCCCCCGCAGGTGCCAGTGCAACGGCCACGCCGACACCTGTAACGAGCTGGACGGGACGGGCTGTCCCTGCCAGAACAACACCGAGAGCGGCACCTGCCCCGACCGCAGGGACTGCTACAGGCACCAGGTGAGCACACCTGGGCACAGGGGAGGCACCTGGGGGGGCGTGGGGGGCTGCTACAGGCACCAGGTGAGCACACCTGGGCACAGGGGAGGCACCTGGGGGGGCGTTGGGGGTGTTGGGGACTGCTGCAAACACCAGGTGAGCACACCTGGGCACAGGTGAGACACTATTGGGGTATTGGGGGCGTTGGGGGCTGCTACAGGCACCAGGTGAGCACACCTGGGCACAGGGGAGGCACCTGGGGGGGCGTGGGGGGCTGCTGCAAGCACCAGGTGAGCACACCTGGGCACAGGGGAGGCACCTGGGGGGGCGTTGGGGGTGTTGGGGACTGCTGCAAACACCAGGTGAGCACACCTGGGCACAGGTGAGACACTATTGGGGTATTGGGGGCGTTGGGGGCTGCTACAAGCACCAGGTGAGCACACCTGGGCACAGGTGAGACACCTGGGGACAGGTGGGACAGGTGGGGGGGCATTGGGGGCGTGGGGGGCTGCTACGAACACCAGGTGAGCACACCTGGACAGGTGAGACACCTGGGGACAGGTGGGACACCTGGGGGGGCATTGGGGACAGGTGAGACACCTGGGGACAGGTGAGAGAGGTGGGGGCACATTGGGGACAGGTGGGACACCTGGGGGGACATTTGAGACAGGTGAGCACACCTGGGCACAGGTGAGGCACCTGGGGGGGCGTTGGGGACTGCTACAAGCACCAGGTGAGCACACCTGGGCACAGGTGAGACACCTGGGGACAGGTGAGACACCTGGGGGCAGGTGGGACACTATTGGGGACATTTGGGACAGGTGAGACACCTGGGCACAGGTGGGACACCTGGGGGGACATTGGGGACAGGTGAGACACTGATGGGGACACTGGGGACAGGTGAGACACCTGGGGGAGACATTTGAGACAGGTGAGACACCTGGGGACAGGTGAGACACTATTGGGGACACTGGGGACAGGTGGGACACCTGGGGGGGCACTGGGGACAGGTGGGACCCCATTGGGGACAGGTGTGACACCTGGGGGCAGGTGAGACACTATTGGGGACATTGGGGACAGGTGAGACACCTGGGGACAGGTGGGACACCTGGGGGGACATTGGGGACATTGGGGACAGGTGAGACACCTGGGAACAGGTGGGACACCTGGGGGGACATTTGGGACAGGTGAGGCACCTGGGGGGACGTTTCTGGTGTCCCCAAGTCCCAGGACCCCCTTCCAGGCCCACCTGGTGGGGACGCGGTCATGGGGGTCACCTGGTCAGTTGGGTGGTCCGAGCCCCTTCCCCGCCAACACCATTGACCCCCAATGACCCCCAATGACCCCCGTTGACCCCCAATGACCTCATTGACCCCGATGACCCTTCCAATGCCACCAGAGTGGTCTGAACCCTTCCCCACCAACACCGTTGACCTTGATGCCAACACCGTTGACCCCATTGACCCCGACGACCCTCCCAACGCCGTCTCCGGTGTCCCCGCAGTGCTCCAAGTGCCGCGACTCCTTCCAGGGCCACCCGGTGGTCATGGGGGTCACCTGGTCAGTTGGGTGGTCCGAGCCCCCTCCCCGCCAACACCATTGACCCCCAATGACCCCCGATGACCTCATTGACCCCGATGACCCTTCCAATGCCACCAGAGTGGTCTGAGCCCCTCCCCGCCAACACCGATGACCCCCAATGACCCCCGTTGACCCCAAATGACCTCATTGACCCCGATGACCCTCCCAATGCCACCAGGGTGGTCTGAACCCTTCCCCGCCAACACCGATGACCCCCAATGACCCCCAATGACCTCAATGACCTTGATGACCCTTTCAATGCCACCAGGGTCATCTGACCCCTTCCCCACCAACACCGTTGACCTTGATGACCTCGATGACCTTGATGACCCTTCCAGTGACATTCTTGATGTCCCCAAGTGCCGGGGACTGGTTCCAGGGTCACCTGGTCAGTTGGGTGGTCCGAGGCTCTTCCCCGCCAACACCATTGACCCCCAATGGCCCCCAATGACCCCCAGTGACCCCCAATGACCCCCATTGACCCCGTTGACCCCGATGACCCTTCCAATGCCATCCTCCGGTGTCCCCGCAGTGCTCCAAGTGCCGCGACTCCTTCCAGGGCCACCCGGTGGTCATGGGGGTCACCTGGTCAGTTGGGTGGTCCGAGCCCCCTCCCCGCCAACACCATTGACCCCCAATGACCCCCGATGACCTCATTGACCCCGATGACCCTTCCAATGCCACCAGGGTGGTCTGAGCCCCTTCCCCACCCACACCATTGACCTTGATGCCAACACCGTTGACCCCCCCGTTGACCTTGATGCCAACACCGTTGACCCCGTTGACCCCCCGTTGACCCCGTTGACCCCCCATTGACCCCGTTGACCCCCGTTGACCTTGATACCAACACCGTTGACCCCGTTGACCCCCCGTTGACCTTGATACCAACACCGTTGACCCCGTTGACCCCGACGACCCTCCCAACGCCGTCTCCGGTGTCCCCGCAGTGCTCCAAGTGCCGCGACTCCTTCCAGGGCCACCCGGTGGGCGGCCAGCAGTGCTACCGGCTGCTGGCCGTGGAGCAGGAGTACTGCCTGGACCCCTGGTCGCAGAGCCACTGCTTCCCCCCGCCCCAGCGGCGCCCGCTGCCCGCCGGCCGCGCCGTCCTCTTCGCCGTCCAGCCCAAGTTCACCAACGTGGACATCCGGGTCACGCTGGACGTCACCTTCGGCGCCGTCGACCTCTTCGTGGCCACCTCCTACGACACCTTCGCCGTGGACGTGGAGCCCGGCACGGGGCGGCACCTCGTCAGGGTGCAGGGGGCGGGGGCGGCTGGGGGAACTGGGGGCACTGGGGGGACTGGGGGCGGGGCCTTCGGGACTGGTGGGACCAGTTCTGGGACTGGTGGGACTGGTGGGACCAGTTCTGGGACTGGTGGGACTGGAGGAACTGGTGGAACTGGTGGTGGCACCTTTGGGACTGGAGGGACCAGTTCTGGGACTGGAGGGACCAGTTCTGGGACTGGTGGGACTGGAGGATCTCTAGGAACTGGTGGTGGGGCCTTTGGGACTGGAGGGACCAGTTCTGGGACTGGTGGGACTGGAGGAACTGGTGGTGGGACCTTTGGGACCTTTGGGACTGGTGGGACCAGTTCTGGGACTGGAGGGACCAGTTCTGGGACTGGTGGCACCTCTGGGACTGGTTCTGGTGGTGGCGGGACTGGTGGGACTGGTGGTGGCACCTTTGGGACTGGAGGAACCAGTTCTGGGACTGGTGGGACTGGTGGTGGCACCTTTGGGACTGGAGGGACCAGTTCTGGGACTGGTGGGACTGGAGGAGCTCTAGGGACTGGTGGTGGCACCTTTGGGACTGGTGAGACTGGAGGGACCAGTTCTGGGACTGGTTCTGGTGGTGGTGGCACCTTTGGGACTGGTGGGACTGGTGGTGGGACCTTTGGGACTGGAGGGACCAGTTCTGGGACTGGTGGGACTGGAGGAACTGGTGGTGGGGCCTTTGGGACTGGTGGGACTGGTGGAACCAGTTCTGGGACTGGTGGGACTGGAGGAACTGGTGGTGGGACTGGTGGGACTGGAGGAACTGGTGGTGGGACTGGTGGGACTGGTTCTGGTGGTGGTGGCACCGTTGGCACTGGTGGGACTGGAGGAACCAGTTCTGGGACTGGTGGCACCTCTGGGACTGGTTCTGGTGGTGGTGGGACTGGAGGAACTGGTGGAACTGGTGGTGGCACCTTTGGGACTGGTGGGACCAGTTCTGGTCACGGTGGCACCGTTGGGACTGGTGGAACTGGTGGTGGCACCTCTGGCACTGGAAGGACTGGAGGAACCGGTGCTGGGACTGGTGGCACTGGTGCCACTGGTCCTACTGGAGCTGCTGACACTGGTCCTACTGGTGGCACTGGTGGCCCTGGGGCTCCTGAAGACGCCAGCACTGGTCCTACTGGTCATACTGGTGTCACTGGTGGCCCTGGAGCTCCTGAAGACTCCAGCACTGGTCATACTGGTCCTACTGGTGGCCCTGAAGCTCTTGAAGATGCCAACGCTGGTCCTACTGGTCATACTGGTCATACTGGAGCTCCTGAAGACTCCAGCACCGGTCCCACTGGTCCTACTGGTGGCCCTGGAGCTCCTGAAGACCCCAACGCCGATCCCAGTGGCCATACTGGTCATACTGGTGGCCCTGAAGACCCCAACACCTCTCCCAGTGACCCCAGTGGCCACACTGGTCATACTGGTGGCCTTGAAGACCCCAACACCTCTCCCGGTGACCCCAGTGGCCACAGTGGTCATACTGGTGGCCCTGAAGACCTCGACACCAATCCCAGTGGCCATATTGGTCAAACTGGTCGTGCTGGTCATACTGGTGGTCCCGAAGACCCCGAAGACCCCAACGCCTCTCCCAGCGACCCCAGTGGCCACACTGGTCATACTGGTGGCCCTGAAGACCTCGACACCAATCCCAGTGGCCATATTGGTCAAACTGGTCGTGCTGGTCATACTGGTGGTCCCGAAGACCCCAACGCCTCTCCCAGCGACCCCAGTGGCCATATTGGCCAAACTGGTCGTACTGGTCATACTGGTGGTCCCGAAGACCCCGAAGACCCCGACGCCTCTCCCAGTGACCCCACTGGTCATACTGGTGGCCCTGAAGACCTCAACACCCATCCCAGTGGCCATACTGGTCATACTGGTGGCCCCGAAGACCCCGAAGACCCCGACACCAACCCCAGTGGCCATACTGGTCATACTGGTCATACTGGTGGCCCTGAAGACCTCAACACCAATCCCAGTGGCCATATTGGCCAAACTGGTCGTGCTGGTCATACTGGTGGTCCCGAAGACCCCGAAGACCCCGACGCCTCTCCCAGTGACCCCACTGGCCACACTGGTCATACTGGTGGCCCCGAAGACCCCGACGCCTCTCCCAGCGACCCCACTGGCCATATTGGCCAAACTGGTCATACTGGTGGCCCCGAAGACCCCGACGCCTCTCCCAGTGACCCCAGTGGCCACACTGGTCATACTGGTGGCCCTGAAGACCTCGACACCAATCCCAGTGGCCATATTGGCCAAACTGGTCGTGCTGGTCATACTGGTGGTCCCGAAGACCCCGAAGACCCCAACGCCTCTCCCAGTGACCCCAGTGGCCACACTGGTCATACTGGTGGCCCCGAAGACCCCGACACCTCTCCCAGTGACCCCAGTGACCCCAGTGGCCACACTGGTCATACTGGTGGCCCCGAAGACCCCGACACCTCTCCCAGTGACCCCAGTGACCCCACTGGCCATATTGGCCAAACTGGTGGCCCCGAAGACCCCGACGCCTCTCCCAGCGACCCCAGTGGCCACACCGGCCACACCGGCGGCCCGCCGGCGCTGCGGGAGGAGCGCGCCCAGGGCCTGGTGACCTACCTGACGGTGCGCGAGCCCGTGCCCGCCCTGGTGGTCCGGGGGGTCCGCGACCGCCTGGTCCTCACCTACCCCCACGCCCGGCACCCCCTCAAGTCCACCCGCTTCTACCTGCTGGTCCTGGGCGGGCCGGGCCCGTCGCAGGGGCTCCTCTTCTTCCGGCAGGACCAGGCCCACATCGACCTCTTCGTCTTCTTCTCCGTCTTCTTCTCCTGCTTCTTCCTCTTCCTCGCCCTCTGCGTCCTCCTCTGGAAGGCCAAGCAGGGCCTGGACGCGCGGCACGAGCGGCGCCGGCACCGCCAGGAGATGTCCAAGATGGCCGCCCGGCCCTTCGCCCGGGTCACCGTGTGCTTCGAGCCCCGCGAGCCGCGCCCCGGCGGCCACCGGAGGGGACGGGGGGGCCACCAGGGTTGGCCGAGTCAACGGTTGGCCAACCGGAAGGCGGAGGGCGGTGACCGCCAAAATCCGCCCCTGGAGAGCCAAAATTTGCCCCTGGAGGGTCCGAAGAACCCCCCGGGCCACCAGGAGGGCCGGTTGGGCCACCAGGAGGGCCGGTTTGGCCACCAGGGTTGGCCGAGTCAACGGTTGGCCAACCGCAAGGCGGAGGGCGGAGAGCAGCCGGACGTCCAAAGTCTGCGGGTGGAGCCCCAAAATCTGCCCCTGGAGACCCAAAATTTGCCCCTGGAGGGTCCAAAGAACCCCCTGGGCCACCAGGAGGGCCGGTTGGGCCACCAGGGTTGGCCGAGCCAACGGTTGGCCAACCAGAAGGCGGAGGGCGGCGAACAAGGGGAGGGGAGGGACCCCCAAAATCCGCCCCTGGAGACCCAAAATTTGCCCCTGGAGGGTCCAAAGAACCCCCCGGGCCACCAGGAGACCCCCCTGGGCCACCAGAAGGGCTGGTTGGGCAACCAGAGGGTTCAGGACGCCCCAAATCCGCTCCCGGAGGCCCAAAATCCCCTCCCGGACCCCCAAAAGTCGCCCCGGGACCCCCAAAATCTCCACCTGGGCACTCCGAGGGACCCCCGGGACCCCCAAAACCCCCCCCGGGACCCCCAAAAGTCACCCCGGGACCCCCAAAACCCCCTCCTGGACCCCCAAACCCACCCCAGGGACCCCCAAAAGCCCCTCCTGGACCCCCAAAATCTCCATCTGGGCACTCTGAGGGACCCCCGGGACCCCCAAACCCACCCCCGGGACCCCCAAAACCCCCTCCTGGCCACTCCGAGGGACCCCCGGGACCCCCAAAATCCCCCCCGGGACCCCCAACCCCACCCCCGGGACCCCCAACCCCACCTCCCGCGCCCCCCCCCGCCCCCCTGGGACCCCCTTTTGAACCCCCCTTTCCCCTCCCGCCCCCCCCCAAAACCCCTCTTCCCTTCCCCCCCTCCCCTGGCCATGACCCCCCTGACCCCCCCAGCCTTCAAATCCCACCCGGGACCCCCCAAAATCGCCCCCCACCCCCCCCCTCCGAGGCCGGGGGCGGGGCCGGTGACTTTGGAGCCCACCGAGGACGGGGTGGCCGCGGTGGCCACTTTGCTCCTTCAGTTGCCCGGGGGTCCCGGGGGACCCCCGAGGGCCGCCCTGGCCTCGGCCCTGGTCACCCTGCGCCAGGGGCTGCACGAATTTGGGGGGGGGGCGGCGGGGGGAGCCTCGGGGGGGGCGCCCCCGGCCAGGAAAGGGGGGCTGGTGGGGCACGAGTTGACCTCCATGGCGCTCTGAGGGGGGATTTTGGGGGGATTTGGGGGGTTTTGGGGGGTTTGGGGGTCGGGGGGAGAAGATTTGGGGAGGGGGGACACGATTTTGGGGGGATTTGGGGAGGGGGGACACGATTTTGGGGGGGATTTGGGGGTTGGAAGAGAAGATTTGGGGAGGGGGGACACGATTTTGGGGGGGATTTTGGGGTTGGGAGAGAAGATTTCGGGAGGGGGGACACGATTTTGGGGGGATTTGGGGAGGGGGGACACAATTTGGGGGGGGTCGAGGGTTGGGAGAGAAGATTTGGGGAGGGGGGACACGATTTTGGGGGGGATTTTGGGGTTGGAAGAGAAGATTTGGGGAAGGGGGGACACGATTTTGGAGGGGTTGGGGGTGTTTTGGGGGGTTTGGGGGTCGGGGGGAGAAGATTTGGGGAGGGGGGACACGATTTTGGGGGGGATTTGGGGGTTGGGAGAGAAGATTTGGGGAGGGGGGACACGATTTTGGGGGGGATTTGGGGGTTGG
This sequence comes from Manacus candei, assembly GCF_025592945.1. Lineage (NCBI taxonomy): Eukaryota > Metazoa > Chordata > Aves > Passeriformes > Pipridae > Manacus > Manacus candei. Next base: position 22,260 of record NW_026138638.1, read on the forward strand.
AAGAGAAGATTTGGGGAGGGGGGACACGATTTTGGAGGGTTTGGGGGGGATTTTGGGGTTGAGAGAGAAGATTTGGGGGGGGTTGGGGTGACCTCAGGCTGGGGGGGACACGATTTTTGGGGGTGTTTTGGGGGGTTTGGTGGTAGGGGAGAGAAGATTTGGGGAGGGGGGACACGATTTTGGGGGGGATTTTGGGGGTTGGGACCCCAATTTGTGCCCCCTCCCAGTCAATAAACAAACACTATTCCCCTCCTCGAGCGTATTTTTGGGGTGAAAATCCCCACCGAATTTGGGGGCAGCGCGAGCTTGGGGACATTTTGGGGACACATGAGCTTTGGGAACAATTTTTGGGGACGTTTTGGGGTGATTTTGGGGCCTCTTGGGGACACAGAGACCCCCTCTGGGGACACTTTGGGGACTCCCTTGGGGACACTTTGGGGACATTCCTGGGGACCCCTTTGGGGCCACAGGGACACTTTTGGGGCCACGGGGACCCCCCCGGTGAGACTTTTGGGACAAATTTGGGCCATTTTGGTGCCACTTCCGGGTCACGTGACGGATTTGTTTCCGTCGCCATGGCGACGCCCCGGGGCCACCCGGCGCTGATTGGTCGCGGTGCGTCACGTGGTCGGAAAAACACGAGCGTTGATTGGTCGGAGGTGTCCGGTCTCCATCAAAGGTGCTCACTGATTGGTCGGCGCCGGGTCACGTGCGCGGAAGTGGCGCCGCAGTTAAAAATTTGGGGGGGGGGAAAGATTTTGGGGGGATTTTGGGGTTGGGAGAGAAGATTTGGGGAGGGAGGACACGATTTTGGGGGGTTTTGGGATGACCCTGGACTTGGGGGGACACGATTTTGGGGGGGCTCCAAGACCCCAAATTTTGGGGTGGGGGGGGATTTTGGGGTTGGGGGGACTTCGGGACCCCAAATTTTGGGGAGGGCCCCCAAATTTGGGGGGGGGGATAATTTTGGGGGAGTCACCCCAATATTCCCCCCCCCTTTTCACTCAACGCTCCGATATTTTGGGGGGGGATCTCCCCTATTTTGGGGGGGTCTCCCCCCTCTTTAAACCTGTTTTTGGGGTGAAACCCCCCAAATTTGTTGTCCCCAAATTTTGG
>NW_026138639.1:0-19211 GCF_025592945.1 Manacus candei
GAGGGACTGGGAGGGACTGGGAGGGGACTGGGTTATACTGGGAGGGGACTGGGTTATACTGGGAGGGGACTGGGTTATACTGCTTTAAACTGGGATATACTGGTTTATACTGGGAGGGACTGGGAGGGACGGAGATGGAAAATAAAGCCGTGTCGGAACGATCCCGGTGTGTCCTGTGGTGGTCTGGGGGGGACTGGGAGGGACTGGGAGGGGACTGGGAGAGGATTGGGAGGGACTGGGAGGGACTGGGATATACTGGGAGGGGACTGGGACATACTGGGACATACTGGGAGGAACTGGGTTATACTGGGAGTGATGGAAGTGGAAAATACACAGAGATGTTGGAACAATTCTGGCGCTTCCTGTGGTGGTTTGGGGGGCACTGGGAGGGACTGGGAGGGGACTGGGATATACTGGGAGGGACTGGGAGGGGACTGGGATATACTGGGAGGGACTGGTTTGGACTGGGACACACTCGGGGGACACCGTCCTCGTCCTGCACGTGGGGCCCCAGGGGTGGGGAGCAGGTGGGGCGGCACAACGTGAGGGACCTGCAGGAGGTGTACGGGGAGTGACTGGGGGATACTGGGAGGGACTGGGGGGGACTGGGAGGGACTGGGGTGGGATTGGGAGGGACTGGGAGGGACTGGGAGGGGATTGGGAGGGACTGGGAGGGACTGGGAGGGGATTGGGAGGGACTGGGGGGGGATTGGGAGGGACTGGGGGGGACTGGGAGGGACTGGGAGGGGATTGGGAGGGACTGGAGGGATTGGGGGGGACTGGGAGGGACTGGGAGGGGATTGGGAGGGACTGGGTTATACTGGGAGGGACTGGGAGGGGATTGGAGGGACTGGGAGGGACTGGGTTATACTGGGAGGGACTGGGAGGGGATTGGGAGGGACTGGGGGGGACTGGGAGGGACTGGGAGGGGATTGGGAGGGGACTGGGTTATACTGGGAGGGGACTGGGTTATACTGCTTTAAACTGGGTTATACTGGTTTATACTGGGAGGGACTGGGAGGGACGGAGATGGAAAATAAAGCGGTGTCGGAACGATCCCGGTGTGTCCTGTGGTGGGTTGGGAGGGACTGGGAGGGACTGGGAGGGACTGGGAGGGATTGGGAGGGACTGGGGGGGACTGGGAGGGGACTGGGAGGGACTGGGAGGGACTGGGAGGGGACTGGGAGGGACTGGGAGGGACTGGGAGGGACTGGGAGGGGATTGGGAGGGACTGGGAGGGGGGATTGGGAGGGACTGGGAGGGACTGGGAGGGGACTGGGAGGGGATTGGGAGGGCACCCAAATTTTCTTCCCCATTTTTACCAAAATTTTTTCCCCAAAATTTTCCCCAAATTTTTCCTTAAATTTTATCTCATTTTCTCCCAAATTTTTCCCCAATTTTTCCCCCAAATTTTTCCCATTTTCCCCCCCCCAATTTATCTCATTTTCCCCCAAATTTTTCCCATTTTTTTCCCCAGATTTTCCCCCAAATTTTTCTCATTTTTCCCCAAATTTTTCCCCAAATTTCCCCCAAAGTTTTCTCGTTTTCCCCCAAATTTTTCGCATTTCTCCCCCAAATTTTTCTTTTTTCCCCAAATTTTTCTCCTCTTTTTTTTCCCAAATTTTTCTCTTTTTTCCCCAAAATTTTTTTCCATTTTCCCCCAAAATCTCCCCAAATTCCCTCAAAATTTTCCTCATTTTCCACCCAAATTCCCACTAAAATTTCTCAAATTTTTTCTCAATTTTCCCCCCAAATTTTTCCCATTTTTCCCCAAATTTTTCTCCCAAATTTTCCCCAAATTTTTCTTTAAATTTTCCTCATTTTGCCCCAAATTTATCCCATTTCCCCCAAATTTTTCCTCAAATTTTTCTCATTTTCTCCCAAATTTTTCTTATTTTCCCCCAAATTTTTCCCCAAATTTTTCCCATTTTTCCCCAAATTTTCCCCAAATTTTCCCCATTTTTCCCCAAATTTTTCTCATTTTCCCCAAAATTTTCCCCCAAATTTCTCCCTTTTTCCCCCAAAATTTTTCCCATTTTTCCCCCAAATTTTTCTCATTTTCCCCCAAATTTTTCCCCAAATTTTTCCCCAAATTTTTCTTATTTCCCCCCAAATTTTCCCCCCACATTTTTCTCAATTTTCCCCAAAATTTTTCTCATTTTTACCTCAATTTTTTCCCATTTTCCCCCAAATTTTTCCCATTTTTCCCCCCAAATTTTTCCCATTTTTTCCTCAAATTTTTCCCCCAAATTTTCCTCATTTTCCCCAAATATTTCCCCAAATTTTCGCCCAAATTTCCCCCAAATTTTTGTCAATTTTCCCCCCAAATTTTTCTCATTTTCCTCAAAATTTTTCCCCAATTTTTTCTCATTTTCCCCCCAAATTTTTCCCCCAAATTTTTTCTCAATTTTCCCCCAATTCCCCCCAAATTTCCCCTCCCCCCAAACACCACTCACACACTGGGTGGGGGAGGGGCCGCAGCCCTTTTTTTATTGGTTGGTCCCTCCCCAAACAAGCCCCCTCCCACTCAAGCCCCTCCCACTCAAACCCCTCCCCCTCCCTTTTAAGCCCCTCCCCTTTCCATTTAAGCCCCTCCCCCTCCCCTTTAAGCCCCGCCCCCTCCCCCCACGTCGTCGTCGGGGTCCCGTCGGGGCTCCCGGAACTCCCAGAGCCGGATGGAGCCGTCCCACTGCAAACCAGTACGGACCAGTATAAACCAGTATGGACCAGTATGGACCAGTGACACCCCAAACCAGTAACTCCCAGTAACCCCCAGTGACCCCCAGGCCCCAAACCAGTAACAACCAGTAACCCCCAGTAACTCCCAGTGACTCCCAGTGACCCCCAGACCCCAAACCAGTAACTCCCAGTATAAACCAGTGACCCCCAGTGACCCCCAGACATCAAACCAGTAACTCCCAGTAACTCCCAGTAACTCCCAGTAACCCCCATTGACTCCCAGACCCCAAACCAGTAACTCCCAGTAACTCCCAGTAACTCCCAGTATAAACCAGTGACCCCCAATCCCCTCCAGTCCCTCCCAGTCCCTCCCAGTCCCCCCCCAATCCCCTCCCAGTCCCTCCCAGTCCCTCCCAGTCCCTCCCAGTCCCTCCCAGTCCCCCCCAATCCCCTCCCAGTCCCTCCCAGTCCCTCCCAGTCCCCCCCAATCCCCTCCCAGTCCCTCCCAGTCCCCCCCAATCCCCTCCCAGTCCCTCCCAATCCCCTCCCAGTCCCTCCCAGTCCCTCCCAGTCCCCCCCAATCCCCTCCCAGTCCCTCCCAGTCCCTCCCAGTCCCTCCCAGTCCCTCCCAGTCCCCCCCAATCCCCTCCCAGTCCCTCCCAGTCCCTCCCAGTCCCTCCCAGTCCCCCCCCAATCCCCTCCCAGTCCCCCCCAGTCCCTCCCAGTCCCTCCCAGTCCCCCCCAATCCCCTCCCAGTCCCTCCCAATCCCCTCCCAGTCCATCCCAGTCCATCCCAGTATAAACCAGTGACCCCCCAGTCCATCCCAATCCCTCCCAGGCCCCTCCCAGTCCCTCCCAGTATAAACCAGTAACACCCCAAATCCCCTCCCAGTCCCTCCCAGTGCCCCCCAATCCCCTTCCAGTCCCTCCCAGTCCCCTCCCAGTCCCTCCCAGTCCCTCCCAGTACAAACCAGTGACCCTTAAACCCTCTCCCAGTCCCTCCCAGTCCCTCCCAATCCCCTCCCAGTCCCCCCCAATCCCCTCCCAGTCCCCCCCAATCCCCTCCCAGTCCCTCCCAGTCCCTCCCAGTATAACCCAGTCCCTCCCAGTTACCGAGGCCGTGGCCAGCCTGTCCCCGGTTGGACTCCAGGCCACGTCCCGGACGCAGCCCCCGGTGGCCGCTCAGCCTCCGCAGGGGGCGCCCGCTGAGCACGTCGTACACTGGGTTTGGGGCGAAAAACCACAGATTTGGGCAAAAACCCGAAATTCAGGGGGAAAAAAAGGGCGAAATTCGGGTCAAAAATCAGCAAATTTGGGTAAAAACCCCCAGGAAATTCGGAGTAAAAACGGAGGGGTTTTGGTGGGATTTTGAGTCAAATTTTCAGGGGTTTTGAGGCAAAATTTTTGAGGGGAAAAAGGGGAAATTTGGGGTAAAACTGGAGGGAATTTGGGTTGAAATTGGAGGGAATTTGGGTTGAAAAAATTGGAAAAAAATTGGGTCGAATTTAAGGGGATTTAAGGGGTGAAAATCAGAGAAAATTTGGGGTAAAAATTGGGGGATTTTGGGTCAGAAATTCAAAAAAATTTGGGTGGAAATCGGAGAAAATTTGGGTCAAAATCGGGGAATTTTGCGTCAAAATCGGAGAAAATTTGGGTCAAAAAAATCGGAAAAAAAATTCGGTTGAATTTAAGGGGATTGGGGTCGAAATCAGAGGGAGTTTGGGTTGAAATTGGAGAAAATTTGGGGTCAAAATCGGGGGATTTTGGGTCAAGAATTCAGAAAAAATTTGGGTCAAAATCAGAGGAAATTTGAGTCAAAAAAATCGGAAAAAATTTGGGTCGAATTTGTGGAAATTGGGGTCAAAATCAAAGAAAATTTGGGGTCAAAATTGGGAGATTTTGGGTCAAAAATTCAGAAAAAATTTGGGTGGAAATCGAAGAAAATTTGGGTCAAAATCGGGGAATTTTGGGTCAAAATCGGAGAAAATTTGGGTCAAAAAAATCGGAAAAAAATTGGGTTGAATTTAAGGGGATTGGGGTCGAAATCAGAGGGAGTTTGGGTTGAAATTGGAGAAAATTTGGGGTCAAAATTGGGAGATTTTGGGTCAAAAATTCAGGAAAAAAATTTGGGTGGAAATCGGAGAAAATTTGGGTCAAAATCGGGGAATTTTGAGTCAAAAATTCAGGAAAAAAATTTGGGTCAAACTTGTGGAAATTGGGGTCAAAATCAAAGAAAATTTGGGGTCAAAATCGGGGGATTTTGGGTCAAAAATTCAAGAAAAAAATTTGGGTCTAAATCGGAGAAAATTTGGGTCAAATTCGGGGAATTTTGGCTCAAAAATTCTGAAAAATATTTGGGTCGAAATCGGGGGATTTTGGGTCAGAAATCAGAAAAAATTTGGGTCGAAATCGGAGAAAATTTGGGTTGAAATTGGAGGGAAAATTTGGGGTCAAAATTGGGAGATTTTGGGTCAAAAATTCAGGAAAAAAATTTGGGTGGAAATCGAAGAAAATTTGGGTCAAAATCGGGGGATTTTGGGTCACAAAAATTCAGGAAAAAATTTGGGTCAAACTTGTGGAAATTGGGGTCAAAATCAGAGAAAAAATGGTGAAATTTGGGGAAAAAATGGTGAAATTTGGGGAAAATGGTGAAAATTGGGAAAAAATGATGAAATTTGGGAAGAAAACACTGAAATTTGGGAAAAGTGCAAAAATTTGGGGACACTGGGAAAAATTTGGGGGAAATGGGAGAAATTTGGGGAAAATGGTGAAATTTGGGGAAGAATCAGCAAAATTTGGGAAAAAATGGTGAAATTTGGGAAAAAATAGAGAAATTTGTGAGAAAAAAGGGTGAAATTTCGGGAAAATTCTTAAAATTTGGGAAAAAACTGTAAAACTTGGGAAAAATGGGAGAAATTTGGGGCAAAATGGGAGAAATTTGGGGCAGAATCAGTGAAATTTGGGAAAAAGTGGTGAAATTTGAGGGAAAATTGTGAAATTTGTGGAGAAAATGGTGAAATTTGGGAAAAACAGTAAAACTTGGGAAAATGGGAGAAATTTGGGGAAAATGGTGAAATTTGGGGAAAAATGGAAAAAATTTGGGAAAAAAGGGGGAAATTTGGGGAAAAATGAGAGAAATTTGAGGGAAAACTGTGAAGTTTGGGGGAAAATGGTGAAATTTGGGAAAAATGGGAGAAAATTGAGAAAAAATGGTGAAATTTGGGAAAAAATCCTGAAATTTTGGGAAAATGGGAGAAATTTGGGGGGAAATGGGAAAAATTTGGGAAAAATGGTGAAATTTTAGGGGAAAAAGGTGAAATCTGGGGGAAATGGGAGAAATTTGAGAAAAAATGGTGAAATTTGGGAAAAAATCCTGAAATTTGGGGAAAATGGGAGAAATTTGGGGGAAAATGGTGAAATTTGGAAAAAAATCCTGAAATTTGGGGAAAAAAATGGTGAAATTTCAGGAAAATGGCAAAATTTGGGGAAAATGGGAGAAATTTGAGAAAAATGGTGAAATTTGAGAAAATGGGAGAAATTTGGGGGGAAAATGGTGAAATTTGAGTAAAAAAAATTAAAATTTGGAAAAAAACGGTGAAATTTGGGGCAAAATGAGGAAAATTTGGGAAAAACGGTGAAATTTGGGAAAAATTTGTGAAATTTGGGGGAAACGGTGAAATTTGGGGCAAAACCGGCGAAATTTGATGAAAAATTAAGAGAAATCAAAACCCCGCCCCCTCCCAATAAAACCACGCCCCCTCCCCATCAAACCACGCCCCCACATAATAAACCACGCCCACTTTTCATCAAGCCACGCCCCCTTTTTCTTCATTTAACCCCCCCAAACCCCTTTAGAACTTCTTCCCATGAAGCCCCGCCCCCTCCCCGGTAAGCCCCGCCCCCTCCCCGGTAAGCCCCGCCCCCCGGGCTCACCAAGCACCGCCCCCTCGGCGCTGCCGGCGGCGAGGGCGTGGCCGGGGGCGGGGCCGAGGCGGCAGCGCAGGAGGGTGTGGAGAACCACGTGACCCCGGAAGGTCACCAGGGAGGCGTCGCCGGGGAGGGGCGTGGCCTTGCGGGCTGGGGGGGGGAGAGACACGCCCACTGGGGACACGCCCACTGGGGACACGCCCAGAGACCAAACCAGTAACTCCCAGTAACTCCCAGTGACCCCCAGTGACCCCAGACCCCAAACCAGTAACTCCCAGTATAAACCAGTAACTCCCAGTGACCCCCAGACCCCTCCCAGTAACTCCCAGTCCCTCCCAGTATAAACCAGTGACCCCCAAACTCCATCCCTGTCCATCCCAGTATAAACCAGTAACCCCCAGACCCCAAACCAGTAACTCCCAGTAACTCCCAGTGACCCCCAGTGACTCCCAGACCCCAAACCAGTAACTCCCAGTAACTCCCAGTATGAACCAGTAACCTCAGACCCAAAACCAGTCCCTCCCAATCCCCTCCCAGTCCCTCCCAGTCCCCCCCAATCCCCTCCCAGTCCCTCCCAGTCCCTCCCAGTCCCCTCCCAGTCCCTCCCAATCCCCTCCCAGTCCCTCCCAGTCCCTCCCAGTCCCTCCCAGTCCCCCCCAATCCCCTCCCAGTCCCTCCCAGTCCCTCCCAGTCCCTCCCAGTCCCCCCCAATCCCCTCCCAGTCCCTCCCAGTCCCTCCCAATCCCCTCCCAATCCCCCCCCAGTCCCTCCCAGTGCCCCCAGTTACCCTGGGCCGGCGCTCTCTGCCACCGGTAGTCCCAGCTCTGCCGAGCCACCGCCCTCCTCGCCGCCGCCACCCCCCCCGGCCCCGCCGGGCGCCGCAGGTCCCACAGCTTGGCCGACTGGTCCTTGGAGTTGGACACCACGTAGCGCCCGTCCCCCTGCCCCCAGTATGCACCAGTTCGTCCCAGTTCGCACCAGTTGACCCCAAACCCCTTCCCAGTCCATCCCAGTCCAGCCCAGTTGAATTTAGAGCCAATTCCAGTTCAGCCCAGTTGATCCCAGTTGACCAAAGACCCTTCCCAGTTGACCCCAGTTGACCCCAGTTGACCCCAGACCCCTTCCCAGTTCATCCCAGTTCATCCCAGTCCAGCCCAGTTCAGCCCAGTTGAATTTAGAGCCAATTCCAGTTCAGCCCAGTTGATCCCAGTTGACCACAGACCCTTCCCAGTTGACCCCAGTTGACCCCAGTTGACCACAGACCCTTCCCAGTTGACCCCAGTTGACCCCAGTTGACCACAGACCCTTCCCAGTTGACCCCAGTTGACCCCAGTTGACCCCAGACCCCTTCCCAGTTCATCCCAGTTCATCCCAGTCCATCCCAGTTCAACCGCGTTGACCACAGAGCCATTCCCAGTTGATCCCAGTTGATTCCAGTTGACCACAGACCCCTCCTAGTTGATCCCAGTTCATCCCAGTTGACCCCAGACCACTTCCCAGTTCATCCCAGTTCATCCCAGTTGAACCCCGTTGACCCCAGAGCCAATTCCAGTTGATCCCAGTTGATCCCAGTTGACCCCAGTTGACTCCAGTTGACCCCAGACCCCTTCCCAGTTCATCCCAGTTCACCCCAGTTCATCCCAGTTCAACCCCGTTGACCCCAGAGCCATTTCCAGTTGATCCCAGTTCAGCCCAGTTGATCCCAGTCTATCCCAGTTGACCAGAGACCCCTCCCAGTTGACCTCAGTTGAACCCAGTTGATCCCAGTTGACCTCAATTGATCCCAGTTAACCCCAGTTGACCTCAGACCCCTTCCCAGTCCCTCCCAGTCCCCTCCCAATCCCCTCCCAATCCCCTCCCAATCCCCTCCCAGTCCCTCCCAGTCCCCCCCATCCCCTCCCAATCCCCTCCCAGTCCCTCCCAGTCCCTCCCAGTCCCTCCCAGTCCCCCCCAGTGCCCCCCAGTCGCTCACCCGGGGGCACAGGAAGGTCACCCCGTCCCGGTGCCCCGCCAGCACCCCAGTTGGTCCCAGTTGGAGGCAGCGCCGGTCCCAGGCCCGGACCAGTCCGTCGTCCCCCCCCGAGAGCAGGAGCTGCCCCGAGGGGTCCCCCAGAGCCACCGCGTTGACGTCGTCCTCGTGGGCCGGGAACTGGGGGGACTGGGAGTCACTGGGGGGGACTGGGAGGGACTGGGAGGGGATTGGGAGGGACTGGGAGGGACTGGGAGGGACTGGGAGGGGATTGGGAGGGGATTGGGAGGGACTGGGAGGGGATTGGGTTATACTGGGAGGGACTGGGAAGGGACTGGGAGGGACTGGGAGGGACTGGGAGGGGACTGGGAGGGGATTGGGAGGGACTGGGAGGGGATTTGAGGGTCACTGGTTTATACTGGGAGGGACTGGGAAGGGGATTGGGCTACCCTGGTCCATACTGGTCCCTACTGGTCCCTACTGGTCCCTACTGGTCCCTACTGCTCCATACTGGTCTATACTGGTCCATACTGGTCCATACTGCTCCATACTGGTTTATACTGGTCCATACTGTCTATACTGGTCCCTACTGGTCCATATTGGTCCATACTGGTCCGTACTGGTCCATACTGGTCCATACTGTTCCTTACTGCTCCATACTGGTTTATACTGGTCCATACTGGTCTATACTGTTCCATACTTGTCCATACTATTCCCTACTGGTCCATACTGGTCCATACTGGTCCCTACTGGTCCATACTGGTTTATACTGGTCCATACTGTTCCCTACTGGTCCCTACTGGTCCATACTGGTTTATACTGGTCCATACTGTTCCCTACTGGTCCCTACTGGTCCATACTGGTTTATACTGGTCCCTACTGGTCCATACTGGTCCCTACTGGTCCATACTGGTCCATACTGTTCCCTACTGCTCCCTACTGTTCCCCACTGCTCCCTACTGGTCCATACTGGTTTATACTGGTCTATACTGGTTTATACTGGCCCCCACTCACCCTCAGGACCCTCCTCTGGGCCTCCCGGTCGTAGACGTAGACGCAGCCGTCGTTGGCCCCGCCCACCACGTCCCGCCCGTCCGGCCCGACGGCCAATGAGAACACGGCGAAGCGCTTCTCCTCCGGCCTGCGGGGGGCGCCCTTTCAGCCACGCCCACCGTTCCCACAGCCACGCCCACGGAGCATCAGCCACGCCCTCCATTCATTAACCACGCCCACAGTTCATTAGCCACGCCCTACATTCATTGGCCACGCCCACCATTCATTAACCACGTCCACAGTTCATTAGCCACGCCCTCTATTCATTGGCCACGCCCACCATTCATTAACCACACCCTCCATTCATTAGCCACGCCCACTGCTCATTAACCACGCCCTCCATTCCTTAGCCACGCCCACTGCTCATTAACCACACACTCCATTCACTAGCCACGCCCAGTGCTCATTAACCACGCCCACCCATCATTAGCCACACCCACTATATATTGGCCACGCCCACAACTCACTGACCACGCCCACCACCCGTCGACCGCACCCGTTATCCATTAGCCACGCCCACAAATCTGTTAACCACGCCCACAATTCATTGGCCACGCCCACTAGAATGCGAGCCACGCCTCCCGATGCCCAAGCCCCGCCCCCAGCGCTCAGGCCACGCCCCCCTCACCGGAAGTCCAGGGCCGTGTGGGCGTCGCCGTCGCCGTGGACGTCGACCACGTGCACTGGGGAAAGGGGGCGTGGCCTCGTCAGGACACGCCCCTTTCCCCAAAAGGACACGCCCCTTTCACGAAGCCACGCCCCCCCTCCCTTAGGAAAAAAAAAACCACCCCAAATTTCCCCCAAAATCGCCCACATTAGCCCCGAAAAATCCCAATAAAATCGCCCAAAATTCCACCAAAAAACATCCCAAATTCTCCCCAAAATCCCCCAAAATTCCCTCAAAATTTCCCCCCTGAAATCCCGAAAAAATTCCCCCAAAATTTGCCCCCAAATCCTTTAAAAATCCCCCCAAAATCCCCCCTAAAAAAATCCCCCAAACCCACCTGAAAACAGCTAAAAAAAAATCATCCAAAAATCCCCCCAAAATCCCCAAATTCCCCCCAAAAAATCCCTAAAAAATCCCCCCAAAATCCCCCAAAAATACCTTTAAAATCCCTCAAAAATCCCTTTAAAATCTCTCAAAATTTCCCCCAAATCCCTCCAAAAATCACCCTAAATTCCCCCCAAAAATCCCCCCCCAAATCCCTTTAAAATCCTCCCAAATTACCCCCCAAAATCCCCCCAAATTCCCCCAAAATCCCTCCAAAATCCCCCCAAAAAATCCCTAAAAAATCCCCCCCAAAGTCCCCCAAAAATCCTTTTAAAATCCCCCCAAAACCCGCCCCAAAAATCCCCAAAAATTCCCCCAAAATCCCCCCAAAAATCCCTTTAAAATCCCCCAAAATCCCCCCAAAAAATCCCCCAAAATTCCCTGTAAAATCCCCCCAAAATCCCCCCAAAATCCCCCCAAAAATCCCTTTAACATCCCCCCAAAATCTCCCAATTTCCTCCCCAAAAAAACCCTAAAAAATCACCCAAAATTCGCCCCAAAAATCCCTTTAAAATCCCCCAAAAACCTCCCAAAAGTCCCCCAAAAAATCCCCCAAAATTCCCTTTAAAATCCCCCGAAATCCCCCCAAAAATCCCCCAAAATTCCCTCCAAAAATCCCCCAAAAATCCCTTTAAAATCCCCCCGAAATCCCCCCAAAAATCCCCCCAAAATCCCTCAAAAATCCCTCCAAAACCTGCCCCAAAAATCGCTTTAAAATCCCCCAAAATCCCCCAAAAATCTCCCCAAAAATCCCCCCAAAATCCCTCAAAAATCCCTCCAAAACCTGCCCCAAAAATCCCTTTAAAATCCCCCAAAATCTCCCAAATTCCCTCCCAAAAATCCCCCCAAAAATCCCTTTAAAATCCAAAAAAAATCCCCCAAAAATCCCTTTAAAATCCCCCAAAAATCCCTTTAAAATCCCCCCAAAAATCCCCCAAAAATCCCCCCAAAATCCCTTTAAAATCCCCCCAAAAATCCCCCAAAAATCCCCCCAAAATCCCTTTAAAATCCCCCAAAATCCCCCCAAAAAATCCCCCAAAATCCCTTTAAAATCCCCAAAAAATCCCCCCAAAAAATCCCTCCAAACCCCCCACAGGCCCCGCCCCTTTTCCGCCGAGGCCCCGCCCCATTTCCGGCCGAGGCCCCGCCCACCGTAGCTGGACCAGGAGCAGTAGAGGAAGTGGGCGGAGTCAGGGGTGAAGGCGACGTCCAGGACGCTCCACCCCACGTGGCGCCCCCTGGTGGCCCGGAGGACCCGCAGCCCGGCCCCGCCCACCTCGTACAGGCGGAGGGTGTGGTCTGGGGGGAAAGGGGGCGTGGTCAGAGCCAGAGGGGGAGGGGCTAAGTGGGGGGGGGATTCAGGGGGAGTTTGAGTGGGTTTGGGGGGATTTTGGGGAAATTTGGGGGAAATTTGAGGAAATTTGAGGTGAAATTTGAAGAAATTTGGGGGAATTTTGGGGAAAAATTTGAGGAAATTTGAGGTGAATTTTAAGATGAAATTTGAGGAAATTTGAAGGGAATTTTGGGGTGAAATTTGAGGTGAAATTTGAGGAAATTTGGGGGGAAATTTGAGAAAATTTGGGGAAAATTCGGGGGAATTTTGGGGCGAAACTTGAGGGGAAATTTGAGGAAATTTGGGGAAAATTGGGGGGAAATTTGGGGAAAATTGGGGGAATTTTGGGGTGAAACTTGAGGTGAAATTTGAGATGAAATTTGAGGAAATTTGGGGTGAAAATTGAGAAAATTTGGGGTGAAATTTGAGGTGAAATTTGAGAAAATTTTGGGGAAAATTTGGGGGGAATTTTGGGGTGAAATTCGAAGAGATTTGGGATCAAAATTGAGGTGAAATTTGAGGAAATTTGAGGTGAAATTAGAGGTGAAATTTGAGGATATTTGAGGGGAAATTTAGGGGAAATTTGGGGGAATTTGGGGGCAAAATTTGAGGTGAAATTTGAGATGAAATTTGAGGAAATTTGGGGGGAAATTTGAGGAGAAATTTTGGGGTAAAATTTGAGGACATTTGAAGTGAAATTGGAGAAAATTTGGGGGAAAATTTGGGGGAATTTTGGGGTGAAATTCGAGGGGATTCGGGGTCAAATTTGAGGAAATTTGGAAAGAAATTTGAGGAAATTTCAGGTGAAATTTGAGGTGAAATTTGAGGATATTTGAGGGGAAATTTGAGGTGAAACTTGAGGAAATTTGGGGTGAAAATTGAGGAAATTTGGGGTCAAATTTGAGGTGAAATTTGAGGAAATTTGGGGTGAAAATTGAGGAAATTTGGGGCCAAATTTGAGGTGAAAATTGAGGAAATTCAGGGTCAAATTTGGGCTCAAATTTGACAAAATTTGAGGTGAAATTTGAGGTAAAATTCAAGGAAATTCGGGTTCAAACCCCGCCCCCCAAAAGCCACGCCCACCACCGACCAAACCACGCCCTCCCGCGCCAGACCACGCCCCCAAGCCCAAACCACGCCCCCCAAGCCCAAACCACGCCCCCAAATCCCCTTTAAAACCCCTTTAAGGAGTCAAACCCCGCCCCCCACCCACGACCACGCCCACTACGGGTCAAGCCACGCCCCTCAGAGGTAGGCCACGCCCCCCGGAGCCCAGGCCACGCCCCCACCTTGACAGGCCGAGAGGAAAAGGGCCCCGTCGGGGGAGAAGATGCCACAAAAGGCCTTTTGGGGGTAGGAGTCGACGAAGGAGACGTGATTGGGCAGGAAGCTGAGGGGGGGAGGAGCCTGAGGGGGCGTGGCCCAGAGGGACACGCCCCCCAGAGAAAAAATCCCGGGAAAAAAAGGAGGGAAAGAGCCCCGAAATCCATGAAAATCCACCCAAAACCCACCCGAAAATCCCTAAAAAATCACCCAAAATCCACCCAAAATTCCCTAAAAAAACCATCCCAAAATTCCCCAAATTACCCCTAAAAAATCACCCCAAAATCCCCCCAAAAATCCCTAAAAAATCAAGCAAAATTTCCCTCAAAAATCCACCGAATTATCCTTAAAAAATCACCCAAAATCCACCCAAAATCCGCCCAAAAAATCCCTAAAAAATTCAACTGAAATTCCCCCCAAAATCCCCCAAATTACCCCTAAAAAGTCGCCCCAAATCCAGTCAAAAATCCCTTAAAAATCCCCCCAAAATCCACCCAAAAAACCCTTTAAGAATCCCCCCAAAATCACCCAAAATCCTCCGAAATTACCCCCAAAAATCATCCCAAATCCCCCCAAAAAATCCCTTTAAAAATTCACCCAAAATCCTCCAAAAAACCCCTTAAAAAATTCCCCAAATTCCCCCCCAAAAATGACCCAAAATCCCCCAAATTACCCCTCAAAAATCCCCCAAAATCCCCCCAAAAACCCTAAAAAATCAACTGAAATTTCCCCCAAAATCCCCCAAATTACCCCTAAAAAAATCACCCCAAATCCCCCAAATTACCCCTAAAAAATCCCCCAAAATCCCCCCCAAAAACCCTCTAAAAAACACCCCAAATCCACCCAAAAATCCCTTTAAAAATTCCCCAAAATCCCCCCAAAAAAGACCCAAAATCCCCCAAATTCCCCCCCAAAAAATCACTCAAAATCACCCCAAAATTGCCCCCAAATTCCCCCCCAAAATCCCTTTAAAGACCACCCAAATTCCCCCTAAAAAAATCCCCCAAAATCCCCCCCAAAAAATCCCCCAAATTCCCCCCAAAAAATGACCCCAAATCCCCCCTAAAAAACTCCCCCCCAATCACCCAAAAACCCCTTAAAAAATCCCCCAAATTTCCCCCAAAAAATGATCCAAAATCCCCCAAATTCCCCCTAAAAAATCCCCCCAAAATCCCCCAAATTACCTCTAAAAAATCCCCCAAAATCCCCCCCCAAAACCCTTTAAAAACCACCCAAATTCCCTCAAAAAATCACCAAAATCCCCCCCAAAAAATCCCCCAAATTCCCCCAAAATGACCCAAAATCCCCCAAATTCCCCCTAAAAAAATCCCCCCAAATCCACCCAAAAACCCCTTAAAAAATCCCCAAATTTCCCCCAAAAAATGATCCAAAATCCCCCAAATTCCCCCTAAAAAATCCCCCCAAAATCCCCAAATTACCCCTAAAAAAATCACCCAAATTCCCCCCCAAAAATGACCCAAAATCACCCAAATCACCCCTAAAACAAAATCCCCCAAAATCCACCCAAAAACCCTTAAAAAATCCCCCAAATTCTCCCCCAAAAATGACCCAAAATCCCCCAAATCCCCCTAAAAAAATCCCCCCAAATCCACCCAAAAATGACCCAAAATCCCCCAAATTCCCCCTAAAAAAATCCCCCAAAATCCACCCAAAAACCCCTTAAAAATTTCCCAAATTCCCCCAAAAATGACCAAAATCCCCCAAATTCCCCCCAAAAAACCCTTTAAAAATCCCCCAAAATCCCCCAAAAATCCCCAAAAATCCCCCAAATCCCCCCAAAACCCCCTCCGTGGCCCCGCCCCCTCCCTTTAAGCCCCGCCCCCTCCGCTTTAGCCCCGCCCCCTCCCAGTCCCCCCCAGTGACTCACTGGGAGCTCAGCTGGGATCTCTGGGCCCGGCTGAGGCTCCGCCCCCACTCGCGCTGAGGGGGAGGAGCCAAAGGAAAAGGCGGAAGTGGGCGTGGCCTCTGCGAGAGGAGGCCACGCCCCCAAACAGCAAAGCCACGCCCACCCCCGCCGTTTAATAGGGGGAATTTTGGGGTGAATTTGGGGGAAAATTTTGGGAATTTGGGAGAATTTGGGGGAATTTGGGGGGGATTTTGGGGAATTTTGGGGGAATTTTGGGGGAATTCGGGAAATTGGGGGGAAGTGGGGGGATTTTGGGGGAGTTGGGGAACATTTGGTGAATTTGAGGGAGTTTTGGGGGGAATTGGGAAATTTGGGGAATTTTGGGGGAATTTTGGAGGAATTTGGGATAAACTTTGGGATAAATTTGAAGGAAGTTTGGGAAAATTTGGGGAGTTTCAGTAAATGTGGGGTCACTTGGGGTCAATTTGGGTCAATTTGGGGTCAACTTGAGTGGGATTTTGGGTCAATTTTGAGTCAATTCCAGTCAATTTTGGGTCAATTTGGGTCAATTTGGGGTCAATTTTGGGTCAATTTGAGCAATTTGAGTCAATTTTGGGTCAATTTGGGTCAATTTGAGTCAATTTTGGGTCAATTTTGGCTCAATTTGAGTCAATTTTGGGTCAATTTTGGGGTAAATTTTGGGTCAACTTGAGTCACTTTTGAGTCAATTTTGGGTCAATTTTGGGTCAATTTTGACGTCAATTTTGGGGTCAATTTTGGGTCAATTTCGGGGTAAATTTTGGGTCAATTTTAGGTCAATTTTGGGTCAATTTTGCGTCAGTTTTGGGTCAATTTTGGGTAAATTTTGAGTGAATTTGGGGTAAATTTGCGTCAATTTCGGAATTTGGAGCAAATCTGGGGAATTTGGGGGCAAATTTGGGGAATTTTGGTTCAATTTCGGGTAAATTTGGGGTCAATTTGAGTCAATTTGGGGTCAATTTGGGTCAGTTTTGGGTCAATTTGGGGTCAATTTGGGGTCAATTTTTGCTCAATTGGGGGTAAATTTTGGCTCAATTCGGAGTAAATTTTGGGTCAATTTTCGGGTCGTTTTTGGCTCAATTTGGGGTAAATTTTGGGGTCAATTTGGGTCAATTTTGGGGTCGTTTTTTGCTCAATTTTGGGGTCAATTTTTGCTCAATTTTGGGCGAATTTCGGGCAAATTTTGGAGGAATTTTGGGGGGAATTTGGAGCCAATCGGGGGCGATTCTCGGCTCAAGCCCCTCCCCCCTCCCCCCGGCCCCTCCCCCCCTCCCTTGGCCCCTCCCCCCCCCACCTGTCGCAGCATCCGGGGCAGGTTCGACTCCGGGGGGGGGAGGGACTTGGGGGCCCCTCCCCCACCCCACCCCCGCAGCTCCGCCCCCCAGCTCGTGCAGGGCGGGGCCGGGAGGGGGAGGGGCTGCAACGGGGGAGGAGGGAGGGGGGAGACAGGGAGGTCAAAGGTCACCTGTGGTTTAAAGCCCCTCCCCCCCCATTTAAGCCCCTTCCCCCTCCGTTTAACAGCCCCTCCTCCTCCTTTTAGACCCCTCCCCTTCTATCTAAGCCCCTCCCCTTCCCCTCAAGCCCCATTTAAGCCCCTCCCCCTCCCATTTAAGCCCCGCCCCCTCCCATTTAAGCCCCGCCCCTCATTTTAACCCCTCCGCTTAAGCCCCTCCCCCTCCCTTTAACCCCTCGTTTAAGCCCCTCCCCTCCCTTGCAGACCCCTCCCCCACTCCAGCCCCCTCCCTCTCCCACTTAAGCCCCTCCCCCACCCCACTTAAGCCCCTCCCCCTTCCCCCTTAAGCCCCTCCCCTTCCCTTTCAGCCCCTCCCCCTCCCTTTAAGCCCCTCCCCCCTTTTACTCCCCAATTTAAGCCCCTCCTCCGCCCCATTTAAGCCCCTCCCTCTCCCTTTAACCCTAAACCCCTCCCCTTTAAGCCCCTCCCCTTCCTTAAGCCCCTCACCACTTAATCCCCTCCCCCTTCCCTTTCAGCCCCTCCCCCCCCTTTAAGTCCCTCCCCCACCGTTTAATTCCCCAAATTCAGCCCCCCCCCCCGCACCAACCGGTGGCGTGGCCTTGGCCGCCCCTCCCCCCCCTCCTTCCTCTTCCTCCTCCTCTTCCTCTTCCTCTTCTTCCTCTTCCTGTTCCGGTTCCGGGTCGGACTCGGAGCCGTCGGAGCCGGGGGGGTCCCGGGAGGGCCCCCCCTGAGCCCTGAGGGGGGTGGGGGAGGGGCCGATGGGTGTGGGGGAGGGGCGGGGGAAAAAAAAAAAAAATTCCCCAAAATCCCCCCCAAAAAAATCCCGGATTTTTTTTGCCCAAAATCCCCAGATTTTGCCCCAAATTCCCCCCCCCCCAAAAATCCCCAAATTATCCCAAAATTCTCATCCCAAATCCCCTCAAGTCGCCACCCGAATGTTCCCTTCAAAATTCTAAATTTTGCCCCAAATTTCCCCCCAAAACCCCTAAAATTTCCACCAAAATTTCCCCCAAAATCCCCCCATTTTGGCCCCAAATTTTTACCCAAAAATCTTCCCCCCAAAACCCACCCAAAAAACCTCCCCCAAAATCTCTGAATTTCGCCCCAAGAATTTACACCAAATTTTTACACTGAATTTCCTCAAAAAAATTCCAAATTTTTACCCCAAATTTCCCCCAAACCCCTAAAATTTCCACCAAAATTTCGCCCCAAAATCCCCGAATTTTGCCCCAAATTCCTCCCCTGAAAAAACCCCAAATTATCCCAAAATTCTTATCACAAATCGCCACCAAATTTACCCCCCAAATCTCTGAATTTTGCCCCAAATTTCGCCCCAAATCCCCGAAAATTTCCACCAAAATTTCCCCCCCAAATCCCCGGATTTTGCCCCAAATTCGACCCAAATTCCCCCCCAAAAATCTCCCCCAAAATCTCCGAATTTTGCCCCAAATTTACACCAAATTTCCTCAAAAAATCCAAATTTTTGGTGCAAATTTCCCCCCAAGACCTCTAAAATTTCCACCGAAATTTCACCCCAAAATCCCCTGATTTTGCCCCAAATTCACCCCCCAAACCCACCCAAAAATCTCCGAATTTTGCCCCAAATTTACACCGAATTTTTACACCGAATTTCCTTTAAAATAATCCAAATTTTTGCCCCAAATTTCCCCCAAAAACCCTACAATTTCCACCAAAATTTCCCCCCAAAATCCCCGAATTCTGGCCCAAATTTTTACCCCAAATCTCCTATTTTCGCCCCAAAAATCTCCCCAAATTTCCCCCACCAAAACCACCAAAAATCTCCCCCAAAATCTCTGAATTTTGCCCCAAACTTACACCAAATTTTCACCTCAAATTTTTCCCCCAAACCCCGAAATTTTGCCCCGAATTTCCCCCAAAATCTCAGAATTTTGACCCAAATTTTTACCCCAAATTCGCCCCAAATTTCCCCCAAAATCCCTGAATTTTTGCCCCAAATTTGCTCCAAACCCCCCCAAATTTCCCCCAACCACCCCGGACCCCTCCCCCACTTCTCAAACCCCTCCCCCACCCCTTTCCCCCTCCCCTCCCCCCTCTTTCCCCTCCCCCACCCCCAAGACGCTCCCCCCGCCCCCACCCCCTCTTTCCCCTCCCCCACCCTTCAATCCCCCTCCAACCCCTCCCCACCCCTTTCGCCCCTCCCCCCTCCCCCTTCACCCTCCCCCATCCCCCAGGACCCCCCTCAAGCCCCTCCCCTCACCCCCCTGCCCCTCCCCCACCCCCCCACTCACCCTCTGAGCAGCTCCTCGAGCACCTGTAGGTTCAGCCCCTCCCCCCCCGCGCCCCTCCCCCCTCCCCCTGCCTCCCCTCCCCCTCCCTCCCGCCCTCCCCGCCCCTCCCCCTCCCCCGCTCCGTTCCTTCCCCCCATTATTTGGGGTTCGGCCCCGGCACTTCCGGGTTGGACCGCGACACTTCCGGGTCGGCCCCTTCAACTTCCGGGTTGGCCCGGCCACTTCC
>NW_026138640.1:0-29267 GCF_025592945.1 Manacus candei
GATAAAGTGAGTCAGAGAGGGGGGAAAATGGGATAAAAGTGCTCAGAGTTGGGGATAAATGGGATAAAACTGCTCAGAGTTGGAGATAAAGAGAGTCAGAGTGAGGAAAAATTGGATAAAAGTGCTCAGAGTTGGGAAAAACGGGACAAAACTGCTCAGAGTTGGGGATAAAGTGAGTCAGAGAGGGGGGAAAATGGGATAAAAGTGCTCAGAGTTGGGGATAAATGGGATAAAACTGCTCAGAGTTGGGGATAAAGAGAGTCAGAGAGGGGGGAAAATGAGATAAAAGTGCTCAGAGTTGGGAAAAATGAGATTAAACTGCTCCGAACTGGGAAAAATGGGATAAAACTGCTCAGAGCTGGGGATAAACGGGATGACCCCGAGTGTGTTCCGAGGGTTTGGAGGCCCTGGGAGGGAATTCCGGGCGGATTGGGGGCTCTGGGCTCGGGACTCACCCGGAGGCCGCGCTGGAGCCGCCGCAGCCGCGCCGCGTCCCCGCAGTGCCGGGCGTTGCCGGCGGCCTCCCGGTACAGGGCCAGGCGATCCCACAGCACCGACGGCACCGGGGGGGCCTGCGGGGGGAACGGGAGCGGGGGGAGTCACTGGGAGTCACTGGGAGTCACTGGGATCACTGGGATCCAATGGGAGTCACTGGGATCACTGGGAACACTGGGAACACTGGGAACACTGGGAACACTGGGAACACTGGGATTCACTGGGATCCACTGAGATTCAATGGGATCACTGGTATTGGGGCTGGGATCACTGGGATGGAGGTTGGGATCACTGGGATTACTGGGATTGGGATCACTGGGATCACTGGGATCACTGGGAACACTGGGATCACTGGGCTCACTGGGATCACTGGGATTGGGATCACTGGGATCACTGGGAACACTGGGATCACTGGGATCATTGGGATTGGGGCTGGGAGCACTGGGATCACTGGGATTGGGGCTGGGATCATTGGGATCACTGGGATCACTGGGATTGGGGCTGGGATCACTGGGATCACTGGGATCACTGGGATCACTGGGAACACTGGGATTGGGGCTGGGATCACTGGGAGCACTGGGATCACTGGGATTGGGGCTGGGATCACTGGGAGCACTGGGATCACTGGGATTGGGGCTGGGATCACTGGGATTGGGGCTGGGATCACTGGGATCAGGGATGGGATCACTGGGATCAGGACTGGGATCACTGGGATCACTGGGATCACTGGGATCACTGGGATCACTGGGGTAACTGAGATTGGGATAACTGGGATAACTGGGATCACTGGAATCACTGGGATTGGGATCCCTGGGGTCACTGGGATAACTGGGATTGGGATCCCTGGGGTCACTGGGATTGGGATCCCCGGGATCCCCCCCATCCCTACCTGGGGGGTCTCCGGGGTGGCCTCGCTCCCGTCCCCCTCCTGCAGCACCTCCTGCAGCTCCGCCTGCCCCCGAATCCCGGGAATGACCCCCAAAATCCGGGAATCAGCCCCTCCCAGGGACCCCCAGGAACCCCCCCAGCCCCTTTAGGGACCCCCAGAGACCCCCAGGACCCTCCCCAGCCCCTTTAGGGACCCCCAGGACCCTCCCCAACCCCTCTAGGGACCCCCAGGACCCCTCCCCAGTCCCCCCCGGGACCCCCAGGACCCTCCCCAGCCCTTCTAGGGACCCCCAGGACCCCCCCACCTGCACCAGCTCCACAGGGACCCCCCAGAGACCCCCAAGACCTCTCCCCAGCCCCTCTAGGGACCCCCAGGGACCCCCCCAGGAACCCCCACCATGGGCCAGGTCCACAGGGAGTTCCCCAGGACCCCCCCACAGACCCCCCAAGGACCCCCAGGACCCTCCCCAGCCCCTCCCAGCCCCCCCCAGGGACCCCCAGGACCCCCCCCCACCCCCTCTAGGGACCCCCAGGACCCCCCCACCTGCACCAGCTCCACAGGGTACCCCCCAGGACCCCTCTCAACCCCACCATGGACCCCCAGGACCCCTCCCCAGGGCCAGGACCCCCCCCCCAAGCCCCCCCTCACCAGCAGCTCCTTCTCATCCTCCAGCTCTTCTTCCTCCTCCTCCTCGGGGGGGTCCCTGAGGCAGAGCTGGGCCAGGGCCAGGCCTGGGGGGGGACACGGGGGGGGTCACAGCCCAGTCTGGGGGGGTCACAGCCCTGTCTGGGGGGGGTCACAGCTCCATCTGGGGGGGTCACAGCCCTGTTTGGGGGGTCACAGCTCTGTCTGGGGGGGTCACAGCTCCATCTGGGGGGGTCACAGCCCTGTTTGGGGGGTCACAGCTCTGTCTGGGGGGGTCACAGCTCCATCTGGGGGGGGTCACAGCCCTGTTTGGGGGGTCACAGCCCTGTTTGGGGGGGTCACAGCTCCATCTGGGGGGGTCACAGCCCCATCTGGGGGGGTCACAGCCCTGTTTGGGGGGTCACAGCCCTGTTTGGGGGGTCACAGCTCTGTCTGGGGGGGTCACAGCTCCATCTGGGGGGGGTCACAGCCCCATCTGGGGGGGTCACAGCCCTGTTTGGGGGGTCACAGCTCTGTCTGGGGGGGTCACAGCTCCATCTGGGGGGGGTCACAGCCCCATCTGGGGGGGTCACAGCCCTGTTTGGGGGGTCACAGCCCTGTTTGGGGGGGTCACAGCCCCGTCTAGGGGGGTCAGACCCCCCCATTTTGGGGACTCCCCCCCTCCCCCCGCTCCCAACTCACCTGGTTTGGGGGGTGGGGGGGGTCGGGTCCCCCCTCCCTGGAGCCCCCCCGGGCCCCCCCAGCAGCTCCAGCAGCTCCTGCTCCAGTTCAGCTCCATCCGGGGGGGGCTCAGGCACCAAACCCAGCTGGGAAAGGGGGGGGACAGGGTTTGGGGGGGGCTCAGAGACCCCCAGGAGGGGGAGAGGGTTTGGGGGGGGGCTCAGAGACCCCCCCAGGGAGGGGGACAGGGCTGGGGGGGGGCTCTGAGACCCCCGGGGAGGGGGAAAGGGCTGGGGGGGGGGCTCAGAGACCCCCCCAGGGAGGGGGATAGGGTTTGGGGGGGGGCTCAGAGACCCCCCCAGGAGGGGGACAGGGTCTGGGGGGGGCTCAGAGACCCCCCCAGGGAGGGGGACAGGGCTGGGGGGGGCTCAGAGGCCCCCCCAGGGAGGGGGACAGGGTTTTGGGGGGGGCTCAGAGACCCCCAGGACCCCCCCAGGGAGAGGGAGAGGCCTCGGGGGGGGGCTCAGAGACCCCCGGGAGGGGGACAGGGTTTTGGGGGGGGCTCAGAGACCCCCAGGACCCCCCCAGGGAGAGGGAGAGGCCTCGGGGGGGGGGGCTCAGAGACCCCCGGGGACGGGAGGGGGGGGACCCCCTGGGATCGGGAAAGGGGATCCCGGGGGGCAGAGGGGGGGGGTGTCCCGGCCCCCGGGGGGGGTGCAGAAGTGAAGGGGGGGGGGTCCCGGGGGGTCTCCCTCACCTGCCGGGCCATGGCCGCCCCCCGGCCCGGGACCCTCCCGGCTCGGCTCATGGCTGCGAGTGCTCCTGGGGGGGCCTGGGGGGGCACGGAGGGGTCGGGGGGGGGTCCCGGGTTGTGCCCCTCGATCTCCCACAGCTTCCCGAGACCCTCCCGGAGCCCCCCCAGCCAACCCCCTCCCCCAAAATATCCCAGCCCTCCTCAAAGCCCCCCCGGCCCCATTTCACCCCCCTGAGCCCCTTCAAGGGCCCGTTCCCCCCCCGAGCCCCCCCAAAAGGCCCAGTTAACCCCCTCAGATCCCCCCAAAAGGCCCCGATCCCCCCAAAAGGCCCCGACCCCCCCCCCTTGCTCCTCCCAGAGCCCCCCAAAAGCCCCCCGTGTCCCCCCCCCAGAGCTCCCCAAACAGCCCCGATCGCCCCCTTTCCCCCCTCCCGGAGCCCCCCAAGAGGCCCTGTGACCCCTCACCCCCGCTGTCCCTCTCCTGTGCCGCCGCTCCCAGTCGCTCCCAGTAATTCCCAGCCGCTCCCAGTAATTCCCAGTCACTCCCAGTCTCTTCCTGCTCGGCCGGTCGCTGTCAACACCGCCGCGCTTTACGGCGCCGCCGTCGCAAAAAAGGACGCGCCACGGCGGCGTTTCGCTTTACGACGGGGGGGGAGAACTACAACTCCCGGCGTGCCCCGCGCGGGGAGGGGGAGAAGGAACTACAACTCCCGGCGTGCCCCGCGCGCGGGGGGGGGGGAGAGGGGGGGGGAGAAAAAGGCGGGAAAGGCGTGAGGGGAGAGCGCCCCCTGGCGGGCGGAGCGAGGCGCGGACTTGGGTGAAATTTGGGTGAAAACCGGGGAGAATCGGGGCAAAAGCCACGGTTTTCACCTCGGGCCGCGGAGGGTTTGGGGCTTCCCGGCGCGGGTGCGGCTCTGGGGGAACGGGGGAGGGGGGTATTGGGGGGGGGGGGGCTGAGGTGGGAGGGCGGGGAAGGGAGGGGGGGGTAAAATGGCTGCCGGGGCCTGAGGGGGAATTGGGGGGTGTTGGGGGGGGGAAAATGGGGGGTGTTGGGGGGATTGAGGTGTTGGGGGACTGGGGATACTGGGGGGTATTGGTATTGGGGGTCTGGGGGCTCATTGGGGGGTACTGGGGGTGATTTGGAGGGTACTGAGGGTGATTTGGGGGGTACTGGGGATGATTTGGGGGATACTGGGGGTGATTCGGGGGGTACTGGGGGGTACTGGGGGTGATTTGGGGGGTACTGAGAATGATTTGGGGGTACTGGGGATGATTTGGGGGGTACTGGGGGTGATTTGGGAGGTACTGGGGATGATTTAGTGGGCACTGGGAGTGATTTGGGGGGTACTGGGGGTGATTTGGGGGGTACTGGGAGTGATTTGGGGGGTACTGGGAATGATTTGGGGGGTACTGAGGGTGATTTGGGGGGTACTGGGGGTGATTTGGGGGGTACTGGGAGTGATTTGGGGGGTACTGGGAATGATTTGGGGGGTACTGGGGATGATTCGGGGGGTACTGAGGGTGATTTGGGGGGTACTGAGAATGATTTGGGGGGTACTGGAGTTGATTTTGGGGGTACTGGGGATGATTTGGGAGTACTGGGGTTGATTTTGGGGTGTACTGGGGATGATTTTGGGGGCACTGGGGGTGATTTTGGGGCCGCTCCGTGTCCCCCCCCCGGCAGCGCCGCGATGGGGAAGCGCCGGGATCGCCCCCCCCCAGGTAACCGGGAACGTCCCCAAACCTCCCAGTTTGGGCCCAAAACGACCCTTCCCCCCCCAAACCGGGACCCAGGGACCCCTCCCCAAACTAAGACACCCCCTCCCCTCTTTTATCCCCCCCCCCCTTTCCAGGGGACAGGAGATTCCAGGCTCCCAAGCGGATCCGTCGGGAAGCGCCGGGAGCCGTTCCCGTTCCCACCGATCCCATTCCCATGGATCCCATTCCCATGGATCCCACTGGGATGGACCCCCAGGGCAGGTACAGGGGGGGTTCCAGGCAGGGGGTTTGACCCCGGGTGGATCCCTCCGGGTCCGATCCAGCGGGATCTGTCGGATCCCACAGCGGGAAGGAGGCCGATCCCGAGGGAATCCAGGCCCATCCCGAGGGAATCCAGGCCAATCCTGAGGGAATCCAGGCCGATCCTGAGGGAATCCAGGCAGGACTGAGCGGGGCCGGAGCATTCCAGGTACGGAATTCCCCCCCCAAACACAGGGAAAACAAAAAAAAAACTCAAAAAAACCCCCCAAAATTGGGGATTCCAACCCCAAAACTGTGGTTTTTCCAGGAAGGGAGAGATGAGGGAATGGGAGCCCCGGAACGGGGAATTCCAGAGGATCACCTGGAGTCGTCCCAACGGGGAATTCCGGAGGCGGACGGGGCAGGAGAGAAGCAGAGAGAGCCACCAAAGCCAGGAATTCGGGATGGGACGGCAGAGAATCGTCCGGAATGGCCAAAATTGGGAATTTTGGAGGGGGATGGGGCGGGAGAGGATGGGCTGGAGTCACTAAAACAGGGAATTTTGGGTGGAATGGGAGAGGATCGAGTGGAGTCATCCCAGCTGGGAATTCCAGAGGCAGATGGGGCAGGAGAAGAGGAATTGGAAACAGCAAAACATGGAATTCCAGAGGCAGATGGGGCAGGAGAAGAGCAGCTGGAGTCACTAAAACAGGGAATTTTGGATGGAATGGGAGAGAATCATCTGGAATCATCTCGGCTGGGAATTCCAGAGGCAGATGAGGAAAGAGAAGAGGAATTGGAAACAGTAAAACATGGAATTCCAGGAGCAGATGGGGCAGAGGAACAGCTGGAAACAGCAAAACATGGAATTCCAGAGGCAGATGGGGCAGGAGAAGAGCAGCTGGAGCCACGGGAACAGGGAATTTTGGATGGAATGGGAGAGAATCATCTGGAATCATCTCGGCTGGGAATTCCAGAGGCAGATGGGGCAGGAGAGGAACAGATGGAAACAGCAGAACATGGAATTCCAGAGGCAGATGGGGCAGGAGAAGAGCAGCTGGAGTCACTAAAACAGGGAATTTTGGATGGAATGGGAGAGGATCGAGTGGAGTCATCCCAGCTGGGAATTCCAGAGGCAGATGGAACAGGAGGAGAGGAGTTGGAAACAGCAAAACATGGAATTCCAGAGGCAGATGGGGCAGGAGAAGAGGAGTTGGAGCCACTGGAACAGGGAATTCCAGAGGGAACGGGAGGGGATGGGCTGGAATCACCAAAAGCAGGAATTTCGGGGGCAGGAGAGGAAGAGGAGAGTGGGAATGGGGAGAGTGGGAATGGGGAGAGTGGGAATGGGGAGATTGGGAATGTCCAGAGTGGGAATGGGGAGAGTGGGAATGGCGAAGGTGGGAATGCTGAGAGTGGGAATGGGGAGAGTGGGAATGGGAATGGGGAGAGAGGGAATGGGGAGATTGGGAATGGGGAGAGTGGGAATGGGGAGAGTGGGAATGGGGAGAGTGGGAATTCCCAGAGTGGGAATGGGGAGATTGGGAATGTCCAGAGTGGGAATGGGGAGATTGGGAATGTCCAGAGTGGGAATGGGGAGAGTGGGAATGTCCAGAGTGGGAATGCCCAGAGCAGGAATTCCAAGAGTGGAAATTCAGAGAGCAGGAATGCCCAGAGTGGGAATGAGGAGAGTGGGAATGGGGAGAGGGAGAATGGGGAGAGTGGGAATGGGGAGAGTGGGAATGCCCAGAATGGGAATTCCCAGAGCGGGAATTCCCAGAATGGGAATGCCCAGAGCAGGGATTCCAAGGCGGAGCCCCCGGAGCCGGATCCCGGATCCTCCGGCACCGACCCCCGGGAATGCTGGGAAGGGACCAGCCCGGGGATCCCAACGGAGCAGGTACAGCTGGGAGCAACTGGGAGCAACTGGGAGCAACTGGGAACAACTGGGAGCAACTGGGACAGCCCAGTGCCAAACTGGGAATCCTCCCATCCCAAACTGGGACATCCCAGTCCCAAACTGGGCCCCTCCCATCCCACACTGGGACCCTCCCCAATTCCAAACTGGGACCCTCCCAGTCCCAAACTGGGACCCTCCCATCCTAAACTGGGACCCTTCCATCCCAAACTGGGACCCTCCCAGTCCCAAACTGGGACCCTTCCATCCCAAACTGGGACCCTCCCAGTCCCAAACTGGGACCCTTCCATCCTAAACTGGGACCCTTCCCCATCCCAAACTGGGACCCTCCCAGTCCCAAACTGGGCCCCCTCCCCACCCAAACTGGGCCCCCTCCCCACCCAAACTGGGACCTTCTCAATCCCAAACTGGGACCCTCCCAGTCCCAAACTGGGCCCCCTCCCCACCCAAACTGGGACCAGCCCAGTGCCAAACTGGGACCCTCCCATCCTAAACTGGGACCCTCCCAGTCCCAAACTGGGACCTTCCCCAGTCCCAAACTGGGACACCCCCCCACCCACCCAAACTGGGACCCTCCCAGTCCCAAACTGGGACCCTCCCATCCTAAACTGGGACCCTCCCCACCCAAACTGGGCCCCTCCCAGTCCCAAACTGGGCCCCTCCCCACCCAAACTGGGCCCCTCCCAGTCCCAAACTGGGACCCTTCCCCAATCCCAAACTGGGACCCTCCCCAATCCCAAACTGGGACCCTCCCATCCTAAACTGGGACCCTTCCCCAATCCCAAACTGGGCCCCTCCCAGTCCCAAACTGGGCCCCCTCCTCCCTTCCAGCCGCCCCCGGCCGCCCCCGGCCACGATTCCAGGACCTGGATCCGCCCCCAATCCCTCGGGAACGTGCCCTGGGACAGGTGGGTGACCCCAGGACAGCCCCTCCCTTGGGATCAAACCCCCCTTTTTGGGCCAAACCCCCCAATTTTTGGGGGTGGGACAGCCCTGACCCCCCCCCCCCCCTTCATCCCCAGGCCGGACCCTCCGGACGCCTCCGACGTCATCCGGGGGCTCATCCGGGAGCTCTCGGACCTCAAGTGAGTCCCAAACCCCCCCTGGGATCCCCTGGGCTGGGGGGCAGACCCCAAAATGACCCCCCTGTCCCCCCCCGAAGCCGCCTGGCCATGGGGGCCCGCCGGGGGCTGGAGCTGCTCCGGAGGCCGAGGCCGCGCCGGGGCCGCCGGGGCCGCTGGAAGGAGCCGTAAGGAGACCTGGAAAACGCCTGGAAAACACCTGGAAGGGCCCTTTATTGGGGGAATAAACGCTCCTCCCACCAGGGAACCCCGGCCTGGGGGAGCAGGACCCCAGAAATGCCCCCCAGAACGGCTCCGGGGCTCGGAGAGGGGCTCTGGCACCGGGAGAACCGGGCCCTTCCTGGCCCCTTCCTGGCCCCTTCCCGGCCTGGGATTAACCAAAACCCAACAAACCCACCCAAAATATCCATTAATAATTCCATGTTTGGAGCACTGAGCCCCTTCTGGTCTGGGATTAACCAAAACTGCCCAAACCAACCCAAAATATCCATTAATAATTCCATATTTGGAGCACTGAGCCCTTCCTGGCCCCTTCCTGGTCTGGGATTAACCAAAACTGCCCAAACCCACCCAAAATTCAGAACTGACGCTCCGGCAGCGCCCGGATCCGGCCAAAGGGGGCCTCTCCCGGGATCCCCCGGGGTCTGTCACGGGCACGGGGGGCACTGGGGGCACTGGGGGCACTGGGAAGAGCCGGGCCGGGGTCTCATCCTCGGAGTGATGTCCTGGAGGAGAAGTGGGAGAGGGAGGAGTGGGAGAGAGGGAGGACAAGTGGGAGAGGGAGGGAAGAGAAGTGGGAGAGGGAGGGAGGGAGAAGTGGGAGAGGGAGGGAAGGGAAGTGGGAGTGAGAGGAAGGAGAAGGGAGAGAGGGAGGAGAAGGGGGAGAGGGAGGGAAGGGAAGGAAGAGAAGTGCGAGAGAGAGGGAAGGGAAGGGGGAGAGAGAGGGAAGGGAAGTGGGAGAGGGAGGGAAGGGAAGGGGGAGAGAGAGGGAGGGAAGTGGGAGAGGGAGGGAAGGGAAGTGGGAGAGAGAGGGAAGGGGGAGAGAGAGGGAAGTGGGAGAGAGAGGGAGGAGAAGTGGGAGAGAGGGAGGAGAAGTGGAAGAGGGAGGGGAGAGAAGGAAGAGAAGTGGAAGAGAGAGGGAAGGGAAGGGGGAGAGAGAGGGAAGGGGGAGAGAGAGGGAGGAAAAGTGGGAGAGGGAAGAAAAGTGGGAGAGGGAGGGAAGAGAAGTGGGAGTGAGAGGGAGGGAAGTGGGAAAGGGAGGAGAAGTGGGAGAGGGAGGGAAGAGAAGGAAGAGAAGTGAGAGAGAGAGAGGGAAGGGAAGTGGGAGAAGGAGGGAAGAGAAGTGGGAGAGAGGGAGGAGAAGTGGGAGAGGGAGGAGAAGGGAGAGAGGGAGGGAGGAGTGGGAGAGAGGGAGGAAAAGTGGGAGAGGGAAGAGAAGTGGGAGAGAGGGAGGGAAGAGAAGTGGGAGAGGGAGGGAAGGGAAGGGGGAGAGAGAGGGAGGAGAAGTGAGAGAGGGAGGGAGGGAAGTGGGAGAGGGAGAAGTGGAAGAGGGAGGGAAGAGAAGGAAGAGAAGTGGGAGAGAGAGGGAAGGGAAGGGGGAGAGGGAGGAGAAGGAAGACAAGTGGGAGAGGGAGGGAAGAGAAGGGAGAGAAGTAGGAGAGAGGGAGGGAAGTGGGAGAGGGAGGGAGAAGTGGGTGCCACATCCCCGTGGGGACACCACAACACCCCCCACCCACCCAAACTGGGACCTTCCCAGTCCCAAACTGGGACCCCCCCCCACCCAAACCGGGACCCCCCAACCCAAACCGGGACCCCCCCAACCCAAACCGGGACCCCCCCAACCCAAACCGGGGCACCCCCCACCCAAACTGTGACTCTCCCAGTCCCAAACTGGGACCCTCCCCCATCCAAACTGGGACCCTCCCAGTCCCAAACTGGGATCCCCCAACCCAAACTGGGACCCTCCCAATCTCAAACTCGGACCCTCCCTATCCCAAACTGAGACACCCCCCCCCCCCCAAACTGGGATACCCCCCCACCCCAAACTGGGACCCTCCCAGTCCCAAACTGGGACCCTCCCAGTCCCAAACTGAGACACCCCCCTCCCCCAAACTGGGACCCTCCCCACTCAAACTGGGACCCTTCCCAATCCCAAACTGGGACCCCTCCCCACCCAAACTGGGACCCTTCCCCAATCCCAAACTGGGGCCCTCCCAGTCCCAAACTGGGACCCCCCCCACCCACCCAAACTGGGACCCCCACCCACCCAAACTGTGACTCTCCCAGTCCCAAACTGGGACCCTCCCAATCCCAAACTGGGACACCCCCCTCCCCCAAACTGGGACCTTCTCAATCCCAAACTGAGACCCTCCCAGTCCCAAACTGGGACCCCCCACCCACCCAACCTGGGACCCTCCCAGTCCCAAACTGGGACAGCCCCCCCCCCAAACTGTGACTCTCCCAATTCCAAACCGAGACCCCCCCCATCTCAAACTGGGACCCTCCCAATCCCAAACTGGGACCGTCCCCAATCCCAAACTGGGACCCCCCACCCAAACCGGGACCCCCCAACCCAAACCGGGGCACCCCCCACCCACCCAAACTGGGACCCTCCCAATCCCAAACTGGGACCCTCCCAGTCCCAAACTGGGACACCCCCCCCCCAAACTGTGACTCTCCCAATCCCAAACTGGGACCCCCCCCACCAACCCAAACTGGGACCCCCCACCCACCCAAACTGGGACCCTCCCAATCCCAAACTGGGACCCTCCCAATCTCAAACTGGGACCCCCCCCACCAACCCAAACTGGGACCCCCCACCCACCCAAACTGGGACCCTCCCAATCCCAAACTGGGACCCTCCCAATCTCAAACTCAGACCCTCCCAATCCCAAACTGAGACACCCCCCTCCCCCAGACTGGGACACCCCCCCCCCCCCCCCAAACTGTGACTCTCCCAGTCCCAAACTGGGACCTTCCCCACCCAAACCAGGACCCCCCACACCCCACCCCAACCCCCCATCCCCGTTACCTGCTCCGGTCCCTCCATCCATCCCTCGGGCTACTCCCCGCCGTCCCTCGCCGTGCCCTCCCTGGCACTCCTGGCACTCCTGGCCCCGCTCCTGGCACTCCTGGCCCCGCTCCTGGCCCCGCTCCTGGCCCCGCTCCTGGCCCCCCCGGCCCTCTCGTAGACCGAGGTGTACCCGCGGGGGGTGAGGGGGCAGAACCGCCGCGTGTGCGCCCGGTCCTGGGTGGCCCCGCACTGCGGGCACACGTAGCTCCGCAGCACCGGGCACTGCAGCCGCCCGCCCGCGTCCCGCAGGCTGTGCCCCTGGTACACGGCCGGCGCCTCGCCGTTGTGCCGGCAGAACGCGCACGGGGGGCCGGCGGCGGGGGCCGAGCCCCCCGAGGAGGGGGCGCTTTTGGGGTCCCCGTGGTCCTCCTCCCCCCCCTCCCCGGGGGAGGGGTCCCGCAGCAGCGCCGCCAGCCCCAGGTAGTCCCGCCACATGTCGAAGGGACCCGCGGGCTCGAAGGGCAGCGGAGGGGACGGGGCGGCGGCGTCCGAGGGTCTCATCCCGCCGGGGGAGGGATGGGCGCGGGGGGTTTGGGGGTTCCTGGGGCTCTGAAGGGCTGGACACCCGAGTTTTGGGGGTCCCAGGCTGTGAAGGGCTGGACGGCGGGGATTTGGGGTTGTGAAGGGCTGGACGGCGGGGATTTGGGGTTGTGAAGGGCTGGACGGCGGGGATTTGGGGCTGTGAAGGGCTCTGAAGGGCTGGACGGTGGGGGTTTGGGGGTTCCTGGGGCTCTGAAGGGCTGGACACCCGAGTTTTGGGGGTCCCGGGCTGTGAAGGGCTGGACAGTGGGGATTTGGGGTTGTGAAGGGCTCTGAAGGGCTGGACACCCGAGTTTTGGGGGTGCCGGGGCTCTGAAGGGCTGGACAGCAGGGATTTGGGGCTGTGAAGGGCTGGATGCCGGAGTTTTGGGGTTCCCGGGGCTGTGAAGGGCTGGACACCTGAGTTTTGGGGCTCCTGGGGCTGTGAAGGGCTGGGTGCTGGAGTTTTGGGGCTCCCGGGGCTCTGAAGGGCTGGACAGCGGGGATTTGGGGTTCCCGGGGCTCTGAAGGGCTGGACGGCGGGGATTTGGGGTTCCCGGGGCTCTGAAGGGCTGGACGGCGAGGATTTGGGGGTGCTGGGGCTGTGAAGGGCTGGGTGCTGGTGATTTGGGGTTCCTGGGGCTCTGAAGGGCTGGACGGTGGGGATTTGGGGTTCCCGGGGCTGTGAAGGGCCGGACACCCGAGTTTTGGGGTTCCCGGGGCTGTGAAGGGCTGGGCGCTGGAGTTTTAGGGCTGTGAAGGGCTGGACGCCAGTGATTTGGGGCTGTGAAGGGCTGGGTGCTGGTGCTTTAGGGTTCCTGGGGCTGTGAAGGGCTGGACACTGGAGTTTTAGGGCTCCGGGGCTCCCCGTGCGGTGTAGGGTGGGATATCCCGGTGTTCCCGGTGTTCCCGGGGCTCCCCGTGCGGTGAAAGGCGGGATAGCAGAGCTTTGGTGCTCCCAGTGCTCCCAGTTCAGTGGGGTGGGGTACCGCGGTGTTCCCAGTGTTCCCAGTGCTCCCAGTTCAGTGGGGTGGGGTATCGCGGTGTTCCCAGTGCTCCCAGTGCTCCCAGTGCAGTGTGGGATGAGGTACCGCGATGTTCAGCTGCTCCCAGTGCTCCCAGTGCAGTGTGGGGTGGGGTATCGCGGTGTTCCCAGTGCTCCCAGTTCAGTGGGGTGGGGTATCGCGGTGCTCCCGGTGCTCCCAGTGCTCCCAGTTCAGTGGGGTGGGGTACCGCGGTGTTCCCAGTGTTCCCAGTGCTCCCAGTTCAGTGGGGTGGGGTATCGCGGTGTTCCCAGTGCTCCCAGTGCAGTGTAGGATGAGGTACCGCGATGTTCTGCTGCTCCCAGTGCTCCCAGTTCAGTGGGGTGGGGTATCGCGGTGCTCCCAGTGCTCCCAGTTCAGTGGGGTGGGGTATCGCGGTGTTCCCAGTGCTCCCAGTGCTCCCAGTGCAGTGTGGGATGAGGTACCGCGATGTTCCGCTGCTCCCAGTGCTCCCAGTACCGTGTGGGGCTGGACGCGGCCCCACGTGCCCGGCGTTCCCAGTTTTCCCAGTGTTCCCAGTGCTTCCGGCGCTGCGGACGGCGCTCCACGTGCCCGGCGCTCCCAGTTTTCCCAGTATTCCCAGTGCTTCCGGCGCTGCGGACGGCGCTCCACGTGCCCGGCGCTCCCAGTTTTCCCAGTATTCCCAGTGCTTCCGGCGCTGCGGACGGCGCTCCACGTGCCGGGCGCTCCCAGTTTTCCCAGTGTTTCCCAGTGTTCCCAGTGTACCCAGTGTTCCCAGTGTTTCCCAGTGTTCCCAGAGCTCACAGTGTTTCCCAGTGTTCCCAGTGTTTCCCAGTGTACCCAGTGTTCCCAGTGTTTCCCAGTGTTCCCAGTGTTCCCAGTGTTTCCCAGTGTTCCCAGTGTTTCCCAGTGTTCCCAGTGTTTCCCAGTGTTCCCAGAACCCCCCCGGTCCCCCATCCCGGTCCCCCCATCCCGGTGTCCCCGTCCCCTTCCTGGGGGGTGGGTGGGGGGCGGCCCTCGGGGAGTTGGGGAGGTACTGGGGGTGGGAATGGGGGTACTGGGCGGTACTGGGGGGGACTGGGGGGCACTGGGGGGGACTGGGGGGCACTGGGGGGGACTGGGGGGCACTGGGGGAAGCGCAGGGATCGCCCCCCCCCCACTCCAGGTAACTGGGAAGGGCCCAAATGTCCCAGTTTGAGCGGGGAGGGGTCATTTGGGGCCCAAACTGGGACCCGGTGACCCCCAAACTGGGACCCCTCCCCACCCAAACTGGGACCCGGTGACCCCCAAACTGGGACCCCTCCCCACCCAAACTGGGACCCGGTGACCCCCAAACTGGGACCCCTCCCCGCCCAAACTGGGACCCCTCCCCACCCAAACTGGGACCCGGTGACCCCCAAACTGGGACCCCTCCCCGCCCAAACTGGGACCCGGTGACCCCCAAACTGGGACCCCTCCCCACCCAAACTGGGACCCGGTGACCCCCAAACTGGGACCCCTCCCCGCCCAAACTGGGACCCGGTGACCCCCAAACTGGGACCCCTCCCCACCCAAACTGGGACTCGGTGACCCCCAAACTGGGACCCCTCCCCACCCAAACTGGGACCCCTCCCCACCCAAACTGGGACCCGGTGACCCCCAAACTGGGACCCCTCCCCACCCAAACTGGGACCCGGTGACCCCCAAACTGGGACCCCTCCCCACCCAAATTGGGACCCGGTGACCCCCAAACTGGGACCCCTCCCCACCCAAACTGGGACCCCTCCCCGCCCAAACTGGGACCCGGTGACCCCCAAACTGGGACCCCTCCCCACCCAAATTGGGACCCGGTGACCCCCAAACTGGGACCCCTCCCCACCCAAACTGGGACCCGGTGACCCCCAAACTGGGACCCCTCCCCGCCCAAACTGGGACCCGGTGACCCCCAAACTGGGACCCCTCCCCACCCAAACTGGGACCCGGTGACCCCCAAACTGGGACCCCTCCCCGCCCAAACTGGGACCCGGTGACCCCCAAACTGGGACCCCTCCCCACCCAAACTGGGACTCGGTGACCCCCAAACTGGGACCCGGTGACCCCCAAACTGGGACCCCTCCCCACCCAAACTGGGACCCGGTGACCCCCAAACTGGGACCCGGTGACCCCCAAACTGGGACCCCTCCCCGCCCAAACTGGGACCCGGTGACCCCCAAACTGGGACCCCTCCCCACCCAAACTGGGACTCGGTGACCCCCAAACTGGGACCCCTCCCCACCCAAACTGGGACCCCTCCCCACCCAAACTGGGACCCGGTGACCCCCAAACTGGGACCCCTCCCCACCCAAATTGGGACCCGGTGACCCCCAAACTGGGACCCCTCCCCACCCAAACTGGGACCCCTCCCCGCCCAAACTGGGACCCGGTGACCCCCAAACTGGGACCCCTCCCCACCCAAACTGGGACCCGGTGACCCCCAAACTGGGACCCCTCCCCGCCCAAACTGAGACCCGGTGACCCCCAAACTGGGACCCCTCCCCGCCCAAACTGGGACCCCTCCCCACCCAAACTGGGACCCGGTGACCCCCAAACTGGGACCCCTCCCCACCCAAACTGGGACCCGGTGACCCCCAAACTGGGACCCCTCCCCACCCAAACTGGGACCCGGTGACCCCCAAACTGGGACCCAGTGACCCCCAAACTGGGACCCCTTCCCACCCAAACTGGGACCCGGTGACCCCCAAACTGGGACCCCTCCCCACCCAAACTGGGACCCGGTGACCCCCAAACTGGGACCCCTCCCCACCCAAACTGGGACCCGGTGACCCCCAAACTGGGACCCCTCCCCGCCCAAACTGAGACCCGGTGACCCCCAAACTGGGACCCCTCCCCGCCCAAACTGGGACCCCTCCCCACCCAAACTGGGACCCGGTGACCCCCAAACTGGGACCCCTCCCCACCCAAACTGGGACCCGGTGACCCCCAAACTGGGACCCCTCCCCACCCAAACTGGGACCCGGTGACCCCCAAACTGGGACCCAGTGACCCCCAAACTGGGACCCCTTCCCACCCAAACTGGGACCCGGTGACCCCCAAACTGGGACCCCTCCCCACCCAAACTGGGACCCGGTGACCCCCAAACTGGGACCCTTCCCCGCCCAAACTGGGGGGTCCCGGGCCCGTGGGGGGCGGGACCAACTCAGGCCATCGGCCACGCCCATCAGTCGCACGCCCCGCCCCTCCTCGACGCTCATTGGTCCTCGCGACGCCGCGCCCGCCTCCCATTGGCCGCCGGTCCCCCCCTTAGCCCCGCCCCGCCGCTCCCTTTAAAGGGGCCGCGGCCGCCGCGGGCCGGGCCCGGGGGGCTTTGGGGGGGCTTTGGGGGGGGTTTGGGGGGTTTTGGGGGGTTTTGGGTGGTCTGAGGGAGGTGTGGGGAGAGAGAACCCCCCCAGCCGGCCCGGCAGCGCCCCCCGGGCTGGTGTGTGCGGGGTCAGGGGCTTCGGGGCACAGCCCAGCCTGGCACGGGGCGAGCGGGGAAACTGAGGCACGGCCCCTGCCCCGGTGGCACGCGGTGGCACGTGGTGGCCACCGGGCTCCGCTGCTTCACCCCGGGGGCCACCCCAGCGCCACCGCCGCGGGGGTCCCGGTGCCCACTCCGGGGGTCCCGGTGCCCATCCTGGGGGTCCCGGTGCCTGTCCCGGCGGTCTCGGAGGGTCCGGGTGCCCATCCCGGTGGTCCCGGTGCCGGTCTCGGGGGTCACGGTGCTCATCCCGGTGGTCCCGATGCCCACTCCGGTGGTCCCGGTGCCCATCCCGGTTTTCCCGGTGCCCATCCCGGTGGTCCCGGTGGTCCCGGTGCCCGTCCCGGTGGTCCCAGTGCCCGTCCCGGTGCCCATCCCGGTGGTCCCGGTGGTCCCGGTGCCCGTCCCGGTGGTCCCGGTGGTCCCGGTGCCCATCCCGGTGGTCCCGGTGCCCGTCCCGGGGGTCCCGGTGCCCATCCCGGGGGTCCCGGGGGTCCCGGTGCCCGTCCCGGTGGTCCCGGCGATGCCACACCCCCCCGCCCGGCCCCGCCCGGCCCCGGTGACTCACCGGCCCCGGCGAGTCGGCGCTTGACGCCGGGACTGGGGGGGGGGTGTGGAGGGGGCGAACGGGGACGGGGAGGAGGCGATGCCCCCCCCGCCCCCCCAAAAACACCCAGCGGGGAGGGGCCCTGAGGAGTTTTTGGGGGGACCCGGGGGGGGGCCCGTCCCGTGAAGGCGCCTTTGTCCGGACCCGCCGGTCCCACCCCGGGGTGACTCACGGGCGCGTGGCTGGGCCCTGACTCACCCCCCGCGCCCCCCCCCGCGCCGTCGGGGGCCCCCCCGGAACCCCCCGAACTCCTCCCGCGCCGTCGGGATCCCCCCGGAACCCCCCCGGATTCCTCCCGCGCCGTCGGGATCCCCCCCGAGCCCCCCCCGAACTCCTCCCGCACCATCGGGATCCCCCAGAGCCCCCCCCGGATTCCTCCCGCTCCATCGGGATCCCCCCCGGAACCCCCCCGGATTCCTCCCGCACCATCGGGATCCCCCCAGACCCCCCCCCGAACTCCTCCCGCATCATCGGGATTTCCCCCCCAGAGGCCCCCCGGATTCCTCCCGCGCCATCGGGATCCCCCCGGAACCCCCCCGGATTCCTCCCTCTCCATCGGGATCCCCCAGAGCCCCCCCGGAGCCCCCCCCCGAACTCCTCCCGCGCCATCGGGATCCCCCCGGAGCCCCCCCCCGGATTCCTCCCATGGGACACCCCCGGGACACCCCCTGGGACACCCCCGGGACACCCCCGGGACACCCCCGGGACACCTCCTGGGACACCTCCTGGGACACCCCCGGGACACCCCCGGGACACCCCCTGGGACACCCCCGGGACACCCCCGGGACACCCCCTGGGACACCCCCGGGACACCCCCTGGGACACCCCCGGGACACCCCTGGGACACCTCCTGGGACACCCCCGGGACACCTCCCGGGACACCCCCGGGACACCTCCTGGGACACCCCCGGGACACCGCCCAGGACACCCCCTGGGACACCCCCGGGACACCCCCCAGGACACCCCCCGGGACACCTCCTGGGACACCCCCGGGACACCCCCTGGGACACCCCCGGGACACCTCCTGGGACACCCCCCGGGACACCTCCTGGGACACCCCCGGGACACCCCCGGGACACCCCCGGGACACCTCCTGGGACACCCCCGGGACACCCCCGGGACACCCCCGGGACACCTCCTGGGACACCCCCGGGACACCCCCGGGACACCTCCTGGGACACCCCCGGGACACCTCCTGGGACACCCCCGGGACACCCCCGGGACACCCCCGGGACACCTCCTGGGACACCCCCGGGACACCCCCGGGACACCTCCTGGGACACCCCCGGGACACCCCCGGGACACCCCCGGGACACCTCCTGGGACACCCCCCGGTGCCCCCCCGGTGCCCCCCCGGTGCCGGACCCGCCGGTGAGTCACGGCCGTGACTCAGCCCCGCCAAAACAGCGTCGCGAGGCAACCCCGGGATACAGCGGGATACACCGGGATACAGCGGGATACACAGGGATACACCCCGGGATACAGCGGGATACAGCGGGATACACCAGGATACACAGGGATACACCCCGGGATACAGCGGGATACAGCGGGATATACCGGGATACACCAGGATACACCGGGATACAGCGGGATACACCCCGGGATACACTGGGATACAGCCCGGGATACAGAGGGATATACACTGGGATACAGCGGGATATACAGCGGGATACAGGGGGATATACCGGGATATACAGAGGGATACACAGGGATACACTGGGATATACCGGGATATAGCGGGATACAGAGGGATACACCGGGATACTCTGGGATACAGCAGGATACAGCGGGATACAGCGGGATACACTGGGATATACCGGGATACACTGGGATACACCGGGATATACTGGGATATACAGTGGGATATACTGGGATACACCGGGATACAGAGGGATACAGCGGGATATACCGGGATATACAGTGGGATATACTGGGATACAGCAGGATATACTGAGGGATACTGCGGGATACAGGGGGATACAGCGGGATACAGTGGGATACACTGGGATACAGCGGGATACAGCGGGACACACCGGGATACACCCCGGGATACAGCGGGATACAGCGGGAGAGGGATCCACAGGGACAGGGACACACCGGGACGGGGACAGAAACCTGGAGGGGCCGGGGGAGGCTGGGGAGGATCCGGGATCCAGGATGGGGGGGATCGGGGGTGTCCCTGGGATTGGAGGGGATCCAGAGGATCCTGGGGGTGTCCCAGGGATCTGAGGGGATCCAGAGGATCCAAAGGGTGTCCCTGGGATTGGAGGGGATCCCGGGGTGTCCCTGGGATTGGAGGGGATCCAGAGGATCCTGGGGGTGTCCCTGGTATCTGAGGGGATCCCGGGGGTGTCCCTGGGATCAGAGGGAATCCAGTGGATCCCGGGGGTGTCCCTGGGATTGGAGGGGATTCAGCAGATCCCGAGGGTGTCCCTGGGATTGGAGGGGATTCAGCAGATCCCGGGGGTGTCCCTGGGATTGGAGGGGATCCAGCAGATCCCAGGGGTGTCCCTGGGATTGGAGGGGATCCAGCAGATCCCGGGGGTCCGGGCGCGGCCTGGCCCAAGGAAGGAAGGAAGGAGTGGGGAGGGAATGGGGGGGGGGCAGAAATGGGAAATTCCAGCCCAGTGCCCCCCCCCCAGTGCTCCCAGTCACTCCAGTGCCCCCCCAGTGCTACCAGTCACTCCAGTGCCCCCCCAGTGCTCCCAGTCACCTCAGTGCCCCCCCCAGTTCTCCCAGTCACTCCAGTGCCCCCCCAGTGCTCCCAGTCACTCCAGTGCCCCCCCAGTGCTCCCAGTCACTCCAGTGCCCCCCCAGTGCTCCCAGTTAGTCCAGAGCCCCCCCCAGTGCTCCCAGTCACTCCAGTGCCCCCCCCGTGCTCCCAGTTAGTCCAGTACCCCCCCAGTGCTCCCAGTCAGCCCAGTGCCCCCCCAGTGCTCCCAGTCAGCCCAGTGTTCTCCCAGTCACCCCAGTGCCCCCCCAGTGCTCCCAGTTAGTCCAGAGCCCCCCCCAGTGCTCCCAGTTAGTCCAGAGCCCCCCCCAGTGCTCCCAGTCACTCCAGTGCCCCCCCAGTGCTCCCAGTCAGCCCAGTGCCATGTTGAGCCGTGTCAGTGCCATGCTGGTTCCCTGCTGCTCTGTGCCAATGACACGCGTGTCAGAGCCATGTCAGTGCCGTGTCAGAGCCATGTGCAGCCCCGTCCGTGCCCACCCTGGTGCCCAGCCAATGACACACGTGTCAGAGCCATGTCAGAGCCATGTGCAGCCCCGTCCGTGCCCACCCCGGTGCCCGGCCCGCGTTGGCCCCGCGGCCGCTCCCGCCCCCCGGGCCGGGGCTGAGTCAGGCCCGAGGAATGCGCCCAATGCGGCGGCGGCGCGTGGGCGACTCGGCCCCGCTGCCATTGCCTAGAAAGGGCATCGCCGGGCCCCGGCCCGGGCACCCCTCGGGGGGACCCCGCGACCACCTCAGGGAGCACCGCGACCACCTCCGGGGGCACCGCGACCACCTCGGGGGGCACCGCGACCACCCCCGAGGGGCATCGCCGGGCCCCGGCCGCGGGCACCCCTCGGGGAGACACCGCGACCACCCCGGGGGCACCGCGACCACCTCGGGGGGCACCGCGACCACCCCCGGGGGCACCGCGACCACCTCGGGGGGCACCGCGACCACCCCCGGGGGGCATCGCCGGGCCCCGGCCGCGGGCACCCCTCGGGGAGACACCGCGACCACCCCCGGGGGGACACCCCGACCACCCCCGGCACTGGCAGGGACCCCGCGGGGCCACCCCGGGGCTCGCGGGAACCCGGCACGGCCACCGGGGCCACCACGGCTCTGACACGTGTGTCATGGGCTGGGCACCAGCGTGGGCACGGACGGGGCTCCACACGGCTCTGACACGGCTCTGACACGTGTGTCATCAGCTGGGCACCAGCATGGGCACGGATGGGGCTGCACATGGCTCTGACACGGCTCTGACACGGCTCTGACACGTGTGTCATCAGCTGGGCACCAGCACGGGCACGGATGGGGCTGCACATGGCTCTGACACGGCTCTGACATGGCTCTGACACGTGTGTCAGCGGCTGGGCACCAGGGTGGGCACGGATGGGGCTCCACATGGCTCTGACATGGCACTGACATGGTTCTGACATGGCTCTGACATGGTTCTGACATGGCACTGACATGGCTCTGACATGGCTCTGACACGGCTCTGACATGGTTCTGACATGTGTGTCAGCGGCTGGGCACCAGCGTGGGCACGGATGGGGCTCCTCATGGCTCTGACATGGCTCTGACACGGCTCTGACACGGCACTGACATGGTTCTGACACGGCTCTGACACGGCACTGACATGGCTCTGACACGTGTGTCATCAGCTGGGCACCAGGGTGGGCACGGACGGGGCTGCACATGGCTCTGACATGGCTCTGACACGGCTCTGACATGGCTCTGACATGTGTGTCATCGGCTGGGCACCAGGGTGGGCACGGACGGGGCTCCACATGGCTCTGACACGGCTCTGACACGGCTCTGACACGCGTGTCACTGGCACAGAACAGGGCACA
Source organism: Manacus candei (assembly GCF_025592945.1). NCBI lineage: Eukaryota > Metazoa > Chordata > Aves > Passeriformes > Pipridae > Manacus > Manacus candei. The sequence continues at coordinate 21,665 of NW_026138640.1, forward strand.
ACCTGGCCCTGACACATGTGCACATGTGTGACCCCACACGCGTGTGAGAGCAGGACACGGGTGCACATTCCCTGTCCCCATTCCCTGTCCCTGTTCCCATTCCCTGTCTTGATTCCCTGTCCCTGTTCCCATTCCCTGTCCCTGTCCCCATTATTCCCTGTCCCCATTCCCTGTCCCCATTCCCATTCCCTGTCCCCATTCCCTGTCCCTGTCCCCGTTCCCATTCCCTGTCCCTGTTCCCATTCCCGTCCCCATTCCCATTCCTTGTTCCCATTGCTTGTTCCCTGTTCCCATTCCCTGTCCCCATTCCCATTCCCTGTCCCTGTTCCCATTATTCCCTGTCCCCATTCCCATTGCTTGTTCCCTGTCCCCATTCCCATTCCCTGTCCCCATTCCCATTCCCTGTCTCAATTCCCTGTCCCTGTTCCCATTATTCCCTGTTCCCATTATTCCCTGTTCCCATTATTCCCTGTTCCCATTCCCTGTCCCCATTCCCTGTTCCCATTCCCTGTCCCCATTCCCATTCCCATCCCCATTCCAATTCCCTGTCCCCATTATTCCCATTCCCTGTCCCCATTATTCCCATTCCCATTCCCTGTCCCCATTATTCCCATTATCCCCATTCCCATTCCCTGTCCCCATTATTCCCATTATTCCCATCCCCATTCCCTGTCCCCATTATTCCCATTCCCTGTTCCCATTCCCTGCTCCTGTTCCCATCCCCATCCCTGTCCCCATTCCCTGTTCCCATTCCGTGCCCCCCCGGAGCAGGGTTGGGAGGCACTGGGAGGCACTGGGAGGCACTGGGGGGGCACTGGGAGGCACTGGGGGGCACTGGGGGGGCACTGAGGGGCACTGGGGGGGCACTGGGGGGGCACTGGGGGGCACTGGGAGGCACTGGGAGGCACTGGGGGGCACTGGGGGGGCACTGGGGGGGCACTGGGGGGCACTGGGAGGCACTGGGGGGCACTGGGGGGCACTGGGGGGGGCACTGGGAGGCACTGGGGGGGCACTGGGGGGGCACTGGGGGGGCACTGGGAGGCACTGGGGGGCACTGAGGGGCACTGGGAGGCACTGGGAGGCACTGGGGGGCACTGGAGGGCACTGGGAGGCACTGGGGGGGCACTGGGGGGGCACTGGGGGGCACTGGGAGGCACTGGGGGGCACTGGAGGGCACTGGGGGGGCACTGAGGGGCACTGGGAGGCACTGGGAGGCACTGGGGGGCACTGGGGGGCACTGGGGGGGCACTGGGGGGCACTGGGAGGCACTGGGGGGCACTGGGGGGCACTGGGGGGGCACTGGGGGGGCACTGGGGGGGCACTGGGAGGCACTGGGGGGCACTGAGGGGCACTGGGAGGCACTGGGAGGCACTGGGGGGCACTGGAGGGCACTGGGAGGCACTGGGGGGGCACTGGGGGGGCACTGGGGGGCACTGGGAGGCACTGGGGGGCACTGGAGGGCACTGGGGGGGCACTGAGGGGCACTGGGAGGCACTGGGAGGCACTGGGGGGCACTGGGGGGCACTGGGGGGGCACTGGGGGGCACTGGGAGGCACTGGGGGGGCACTGGGGGGGGCACTGGGAGGCACTGGGGGGCACTGGGGGGCACTGGGGGGGCACTGGGGGGCACTGGGAGGCACTGGGGGGCACTGGGGGGCACTGGGGGGGCACTGGGGGGGGCACTGGGAGGCACTGGGGGGCACTGGGGGGCACTGGGGGGGCACTTGGGGGGCACTGGGGGGCACTGGGAGGCACTGGGGGAGCACTGGGGGGCACTGGGAGGCACTGGGGGCACTGGGGGGGCACTGGGGGGCACTGGGGGGCACTGGGGGCCCATCCTGCCCCACTAGTGAAGGGTAGGGGGTTATGGGGGGGGACTATGGGGTAGGGAGGGCTGTGGGGCGGCGTTGTGGGGTGTGGGGCAGGGCTGTGGGTTTATGGGATGTGGGGCAGGGCTATGGGTTTATGGGGTGTGGGTTCTATGGGGCAGCGTTCTGGGTTGTGGGGCAGGGCAGTGGGGCAGGGCTGTGGGTTTATGGGGTGTGGGTTCTATGGGGCAGAGCTGTATCTCTCTGGGCCATGGGTCCCGGGGCAGTGCTGGCTGTGGGGCAGGGCAGGGGGTGTGGGTTCTATTCTATGGGGCGGGGCTGTGGGTCCCGGGGCAGCGCTGGCTGTGGGGCAGCGTTATGGGGTGTGGGTTCTATGGGGTAGGGCAGTGGGTCCCGGCTGTGGGTCCTGGGGCAGCGCTGGCTGTGGGGCAGGGCTGTGGGGCAGGGCCATGGGTCCCAGCCGTAGGTCCCGGGGCAGCACTGGCCGTGGGGCAGGGCTGTGGGGCAGGGCAGTGGGTTCTATGGGGCAGGGCCGTGGGTCCCGGGGCAACGCTGGCTGTGGGGCAGTGTTATGGGGTGTGGGTTCTATGGGGTAGGGCTGTGGGTCTCAGGGCAGCGCTGGCTGTGGGGCAGGGCAGTGGGGTGTGGGTTCTATGGGTCCCAGCCGTGGGTCCCAGGGCAGCGCTGGCTGTGGGGCAGCACTATGGGGTGTGGGTCTCTATGGGGCAGGGCTGTGGGTCCCAGCCGTGGGTCCCGGGGCAGTGCTGGCTGTGGGGCAGGGCTGTGGGGCAGGGCAGTGGGGCAGGGCTGTGGGTCCCAGCTGTGGGGCAGGGCTGTGGGTCCCGGGGCAGCGCTGGCTGTGGGGCAGGGCAGTGGGGCAGGGCAGTGGGGTGTGGGTCTCTATGGGGCAGGGCCGTGGGTCCCAGGGCAGCGCTGGCTGTGGGGCAGGGCAGTGGGGCAGGGCAGTGGGGCAGGGCAGTGGGGCAGGGCTGTGGGTCCCGGCCGTGGGGCAGGGCTGTGGGTCCCAGGGCAGCGCTGGCTGTGGGGCAGCACTATGGGGTGTGGGTTCTATGGGGCAGGGCTGTGGGGCAGGGTTGTGGGTCCCAGGGCAGCGCTGGCTGTGGGGCAGCACTATGGGGTGTGGGTTCTATGGGGCAGGGCTGTGGGGCAGGGTTGTGGGTCCCGGGGCAGCGCTGGCTGTGGGGCAGTGTTATGGGGTGTGGGTTCTATGGGGCAGGGTTGTGGGGCAGGGCTGTGGGGCAGGGCTGTGGGGCAGGGTTGTGGGTCCCGGGGCAGCGCTGGCTGTGGGGCAGTGTTATGGGGTGTGGGTTCTATGGGGCAGGGTTGTGGGGCAGGGCTGTGGGGCAGGGCTGTGGGGCAGGGCTGTGGGTCCCAGGGCAGCGCTGGCTGTGGGGCAGGGCTGTGGGGCAGGGCAGTGGGGCAGGGTTGTGGGTCCCAGCTGTGGGGCAGGGTTGTGGGTCTCAGGGCAGCGCTGGCTGTGGGGCAGGGCAGTGGGGCAGGGCTGTGGGTCCCAGCCGTGGGTCCCAGGGCAGTGCTGGCTGTGGGGCAGGGCAGTGGGGCAGGGCAGTGGGGCAGGGCTGTGGGTCCCAGCCGTGGGTTCCAGGGCAGCGCTGGCTGTGGGGCAGGGCCGTGGGTCCCAGCTGTGGGTCCCAGTTGTGGGTCCCGGGGCAGCGCTGGCTGTGGGGCAGGGCTGTGGGTCCCAGCCGTGGGTCCCGGCCGTGGGGCAGGGCTGTGGGGCAGGGCTGTGGGGCAGGGCCATGGGTCCCAGGGCAGCTGGCTGTGGGTCCCAGCTGTGGGTCCCAGCCGTGGGTCCCGGGGCAGCGCTGGCTGTGGGTCAGGGCAGTGGGGCAGGGCTGTGGGTCCCGGCTGTGGGTCCCGGCAGTGGGGCAGGGCTGTGGGGCAGGGCTGTGGGTCCCAGCCGTGGGTCCCAGGGCAGCGCTGGCTGTGGGGCAGGGCTGTGGGTCCCAGCTGTGGGTCCCAGCTGTGGGTCCCAGCCGTGGGGCAGGGCTGTGGGTCCCGGCTGTGGGTCCCGGCCGTGGGGCAGGGCTGTGGGTCTCAGGGCAGCGCTGGCTGTGGGGCAGCACTATGGGGTGTGGGTTCTATGGGGCAGGGCTGTGGGGCAGGGCTGTGGGTCTCAGGGCAGCGCTGGCTGTGGGGCAGCACTATGGGGTGTGGGTTCTATGGGGCAGGGCTGTGGGGCAGGGCTGTGGGTCTCAGGGCAGCGCTGGCTGTGGGGCAGCACTATGGGGTGTGGGTTCTATGGGGCAGGGCTGTGGGGCAGGGCTGTGGGTCTCAGGGCAGCGCTGGCTGTGGGGCAGCACTATGGGGTGTGGGTTCTATGGGGCAGGGCTGTGGGGCAGGGCTGTGGGTCTCAGGGCAGCGCTGGCTGTGGGGCAGCACTATGGGGTGTGGGTTCTATGGGGCAGGGCTGTGGGGCAGGGCTGTGGGTCTCAGGGCAGCGCTGGCTGTGGGGCAGCACTATGGGGTGTGGGTTCTATGGGGCAGGGCTGTGGGGCAGGGCTGTGGGTCCCAGGGCAGCGCTGGCTGTGGGGCAGCACTATGGGGTGTGGGTTCTATGGGGCAGGGCTGTGGGGCAGGGCTGTGGGTCCCAGGGCAGCGCTGGCTGTGGGGCAGCACTATGGGGTGTGGGTTCTATGGGGCAGGGCTGTGGGTCTCAGGGCAGCGCTGGCGCCGCGGCCGCGGGTGACGTTTTGTGGTTTCGCTACTTCCGATCCCGGGCTCTGTTTAATGTCTGTGTGTGCGGCATCGCCATGGAGACCCCCGGGCCAACCCCCCCCGGGCCAACCCCCCCTCGGGGCCACCCCCAACCCCCCCCAACCCCCCCCCGAGCCCCCCCGGGCCTCCCTCGGCCCCGCCACCGCCCCACGGCTCCACACACGGGGTGCCCGGGCTGTGGGGCACAGGGGGTGGGTGCAGGATCCCGGCCATGGGGCACCCAGACCTTGTGCCAGGGGGGCACCCAGGCCCTGTGCCATGGGGCACTGAGCCCCCCCTGTGCCATGGGGCACCAAACTCTCTCCCCATGGGGCACTGAGCCCCCCCTGCCATGGGGCACCGACCCCCTTTGACGTGGGGTGCCCAGGCCGTGGGGCACAGGGGGTGGGTGCAGGATCCCGGCCATGGGGCACCCAGACCTTGTGCCAGGGGGCACCCAGGCCCTGTGCCATGGGGCACTGAGCCCTCCCCCATGGGGCACTGAGCCCCCCATGCCATGGGGCACCGACCCCCTTTGCCGTGGGGTGCCCGGCCCAGCCCGTGGGGCACTGACCCCCTCAGCCGTGGGGCGCAGGATCCCGTGCCATGGGGCACCCAGGCCCTGTGCCATGGGGCACCCAGAGCCTCCCTCGCCACGGGGCACACGCTCCTCGTGCCACCCTGCCACGGGGCCACAGCCCGCTCGCCGTGGGCCACCGAGTCCCCTCTGCGGGCCACCGAGTCCCCTCTGCGGGCCACCAAGTCCCCCTCCCGGGCCGTCCCCGTGGGGCACCGACCCCCTCGTGCCACGGGGCACACGGGGGGGGTTCCTGTGCCAAGGGGCAACCCCCCCGCCCCCTTCCCCGGCTCTCCGAGCCCCCTCCCCAGGGGGCTCCGAGCCCTCCCCCTCCCCTCCCCAAGGCGGGGCACGTGGTGGCCCCTCCGGTGCCTCCGCTCGCCCGCCCGGCTGCGGGGCCGGTGCGGGCTCGCCCGGTGCGGGGCGGGCGCGGGAGGCGGGCGCGGAGGCGGCTCCGGTCCCTCCTTCCCCCCCTCCCGTCCCCTCCCGTCCTCCCCCCCCCCCCCCCGTCCCTCCCTCCCTCCCTCCCTCCCTCCGCCGCGGCCTCGTCGCTCCCGGGGCGGAGCGAGCGCGTTTAAAAAGCGTTTCCCTTCTTGGAGTAAAAGTCAGAGACTTGGGGAGCCCCCGGGAGCCCCCGGAGGGACCCCCCCTATCCTCCCCACACATCGACCCGGCCCGATTTCCCCACCCCCGGGACCTTTTCTCCCCCCCCCGGGACCCCCCCAGTTCCCGGTGAGTAACGACCCCCGCGGGACCCCCGGAAGGTTCCGGGGCGGCGGGAGAGGAGGGGTCGCGGGGCCGCGGCCTCGTGCCCGGCGCGGGGATGGCGGGACGGCTTTGGGGTGGGGAGGGGGGGGGGATCCCGCCGGACCCCCAGAGACCCCCCCCGAACCCCCCCGGGACTCCCCCCCGAGGGTCCCGGCGGCCCCTCCGCGCCCCTCGAGGGCCCGAGGCCGGCGCTCGGGGCTCGGGGGGCTCGGGGGGTTCCGGAGGGTTGCGGGGTGGGCCGGGGGGGGTCTGGGGGCTCCGGTGCTTTTCCCCCCCCCCCGTTGCGGGGCGCGGGCCGGGGGGGGCGGCGGCGCCGGGCGGTGATTCATCCTTTCCCCCCGGCGCTGCCTGTGCCGACGGGCGCGGACGGGGCGGCCCCTTCCCGCCCCCGCCCCCGCTTGGCCCGCGCGACGCCGGAGCCGCCCCGGCCTGGGAACCCCAAATCCCGGACCCCCCCCCCACCCCTTGGGGTGTGGGAACCCCAAATCCCGGACCCCCCCCCCCACCCCTTGGGGTGTGGGAACCCCAAATCCCGGACCCCCCCCACACCCCTTGGGGTGTGGGAACCCCAAATCCCAGACACCTTATCCCCCTTGGAATGGGAACCCCAAATCCCGGCCCCCCCCTTTTGGGTGTGGGAACCCCAAATCCGGACCCCCCACCCCTTTGGGTGTGGGAACCCCAAATCCCAGACACCTTCCCCCCCTTGGGGTGTGGGAACCCCAAATCCCGGACCCCCCCCCACCCCTTTGGGTGTGAGAACCCCAAATCCCGGCCCCCCCCTTTGGGTGTGGGAACCCCAAATTCCAGACACCTTCCCCCCTTGGAATGGGAACCCCAAATCCCGGACCCCCCACCCCTTGGGGTGTGGGAACCCCAAATCCCAGACACCTTCCCCCCCTTGGAATGGAAACCCCAAGTCCCTTGGAATGGGAACCCCAAATCCCAAACCCACCCCCGCCCCGGCCTGGGAACCCCAAATCCCGGACCCCCCCTTTGGGTGTGGGAACCCCAAATCCCAGACACCTTCCCCCCCTTGGAATGGAAACCCCAAATCCCTTGGAATGGGAACCCCAAGTCCCTTGGAATGGGAACCCCAAATCCCAGACCCCCCCAACCCTTTGGGCATGGGAACCCCAAATCCCAAACCCACCCCCCACCTTGGAATGGGAACCCCAGGTCCCTTGGAATGGGCCCCCCAAATCCCGGACCCCCCCCTTGAGGATGGGACCCCCAAATCCCAAACCTCCTCGGGGTGAGAATCCCAGATCTCCCAAAACCAGCCCGGCGTGGGAACCCCAAATCCCAAACCCACCCCCCTCCCCCCTCAACCCCAGCCTGGGAACCCCAAAACCCACGTGGGCCTGGGGACCCCCAAATCCACCCGGCCTTGCCCCCCCCAAACCCTCTGACCTCAGCCCCCCAACCCCGCGGCCCCCACAGCAGCAGAGCCCCGAAACCCCCCGAGCTCGGGGGACCCCCAAACCCCAGAGCCCCCAGGCCTCAGCCCCCCCCCCCCGACACCCCCAAGCCCCCGAATAGCTGACCCCCCCCCCCCAAAAAAAAACCCCCCGGCCCCCCATCCCACCCCCGTTCCCACATTCCGCGGGCGGCGCCGCCGCCTTTTCCCGCTCCCGTTTTGGGGCCGAAGGTGGGAATTTTGGCAGCGGGCCCCCCCCCCCCCTCCCGCACC
>NW_026138641.1:0-17837 GCF_025592945.1 Manacus candei
TTGGGGTCGTGCTCCCCCTTCCCCCCCTCCCCTCCCCTCTGGGGGGCAAGTTTGGGGGTCCCCCAGCCCCTCCCCTGTCTGGGGGTGCCCCCCTCGCCCCCCCCCTGGGTTTTGGGGCCCCCTGACCCCCCTTTTTGCCCCTTTTCCAGGGGTGGGCCCCGAGCACCTGGAGCCGCTGGAGCAGGAGCTGGAGGGGGCTCTGAGGAGGGAGCAGAGAGGGGGGGCCCGGGGGGGCCCCCCAAAAAACGTCCTGGGGCTGGAGCTGGTCTATAAACAGAGTGAGACCCCCCGAAAAACACCCCCGGGGCCCCCAAAACTGCCCTTCGACCCCCCCCCCCCCCCCCAGACATTGCTTCCATTTGGGGGTTTTTTTTTGGGGGGGAGGGGGTTGGGTTGCTCGGGGTGGGGTGGGGGGTGTTGGTGATTTTGGTGTCTGTCTGACCCCCCCCGTGCCCCCCCCCCCAGGTGTGTTGGGGGTTCCAGGGGGGTCTCAGGGCCCCCTTTGTGCGGGTGGGGGTGGTTTTAGGGGGGATTTTTGGGGGTGTTTTTTGGGGTTTGGGGTGATTTTCAGGGGGTGTTTTTTGCTGATTTCAAGGCTGTTTTTTGGGGTTTGGGGTTATTTTGTGTCCCCTGACCCCCCCCCGTATGCCCCCCCCCAGGTGTTTTAGGGTTCCACGGGGGTCTCAAGGCCCCCTTTGTGCGGGTGGGGGTGGTTTTTGGGGGTGTTTGAGGTGGTTTTGGGGGGGTATTTTGAAGCTGTTTTTTGGGGTTTGGGGTTATTTTGTGCCCCCTGACCCCCCCCGTGCCCCCCCCAGGTGTGTTGGGGTTCCACGGGGGTCTCAAGGCCCCCTTTGTGCGGGTGGGGGTGGCCCTGCCCCGCCTGGTGCCCCCCGCCCGGCGGCTCCTGGAGCGGGGGCTGCGCTGGGGGGGGCTGGGGGTGCACCCGGCCCCCCCCTTCGAGGCCAACATCGACTTCGAGATCAGGTACCCCCCCAAAAACGGGACCCCCCAGCCCAAAATCCACCCCCACCCCCATTAAATTCAACCTCCCGCACCCCAAAATCTGCCCCCACCCCCCATTTAACCCCCCCTTTTGCCCTCCCCCCATTTTTAACCCCCCCCTTTTTGCCCCCCCCAAGTTCCTAGGGGGTTACAAAGTGCCCCCCTTTACCCTCAAGCCCCTCCCCAATTTTCCCCCCCCCATTTTCCCCCCTGATTTTGCCCCCCACCCTGTTTTACCCCCCCAATTTTGCCCCCCCTATTTTACCCCCCAATTTTGCCCCCCCATCCTATTTTACCCCCCAAGCCCCCCAATTTTTGCCCCCCCATTTTACCTCCTGACCCTCTCATTTTATCCTCCCAACTCTCTTTTACCCTCCAATTTTGCCCCCCCATTGTACTCTCCCATTTTGCCCCTCACCCTATTTCACCCCCCAATTTTGCCCCCCCTCTCTTTTACCCCCCAATTTTGCCCCCCCCATTGTACTCTCCCATTTTGGCCCCCTACCCTATTTCACCCCCCCCAGTTTTGCCCCCCACCCCATTTTACCCCCTATTTTACCCTCCCAACTCTATTTTACCCCCAAACTTTGTCTGCCTCCCCATTTACCCCCAATTTTGTCCCCCTAGCCCCATTTTACCCCCCAATTTCCCCCCCCCCTCCCCATATTACCCCCAGTTTTGCCCCCACTGACCCCCCCGTGCCCCCCCAGGTTTTTGGCCGACTCGGGCATCGTGGGCTGCTGTTGGGTGGAGCTGCCCCCGGGGGGGTTCCGATGGAGGGGGACACCCCAGAGTCCCCCCGGGGACCCCCAAAGCCCCCCCGGGGACCCCCCCGTGCCCCCCCCCGCCTCCCTGTGCCAGCTGGAGGCCGACGCAGAGTGGGGGGCTCTGAAGGGACACCCCCCCGAGGGGGCCTGGCTGGGGCTGCCCCCCCTCAGGGTGCTCAGCTTCGACATCGAGTGCGCTGGGAGGAAGGGTGAGGCACTGGGGGGACTGGGAGGGGACTGGGGGGGCACTGGGGGGGACTGGGGGGCACTGGGACCGGTTTGGGGGGCACTGGGAGCTGGGGCTGCCCCCCCCTCAGGGTGCTCCGCCAGGGGGCGCCGCAGGAGCGGGCCCGTCCCTCAGGGGCCGGGCGGGTTTGGGGCAGTTTCGGGTGATTTTGGGGCAGTTTTGGGTGATTCGGGTGTGGTTTCCGGGGTTATTTTGGGTCGTTTTCGCGGTTTTTGGGGTCCCTGACCCCGTTTTCGGCCCCCCCCAGGGGTGTTCCCGGAGCCGCAGCAGGACCCGGTGATCGCCATCGCGGCCGTGGCGCTCCGCCAGGGGGCGCGCGAGCCCTTCCTGCGCGCCGTGTTCACGCTGCTCCCGTGCGCCCCCTTGCGGGGAGCGGCCGTCAGGAGCTTCGACACCGAGCGGGACCTGCTGCAGGTGGGGGGGGGGGGTTTGGGGGGATTTTGGGGGGGATTTGAGGGGTCTGGGGGGGGTCACGGGGGTCTAAAGGGGGCCAGGGGGGCTACAGGGGGGGTGTGGGGGGAGTTTGGGAGAGTTTGGGCTGGTCTGGAGGGAGTTTGAGGGGTCTGGGGGGGGCACCAAGCGGGACCTGCTGCAGGTGGGGGGGGGGGATTTTGGGGGGGATTTGGGGGGGTCACGGGGGTCTAAAGGGGGGCCAGGGGGGTTTGGGGGGAGTTTGAGAGGGTTTTGGCTGGTTTGGGGGGGGTTGACATCCCGGGGGGGTTTTGGGGTCCCCCCCCTGACCCCCCCTGTGCCCCCCCCCAGTCCTGGGCCGAGTTCGTTCGGATCGTGGACCCCGACGTGATCACGGGGTACAACATCCACAACTTCGACCTGCCCTACCTCATAGAGAGGGCCAAGGTGCTGCAGGTGAGACCCCCTGAGACACCCAGGGACCCCCTGAAACCCACAGAGACCCCACAGACCCACAGGGACCCCCACAGACCCACAGGGACCCCACAGACCCACAGGGACCCCACAGACCCACAAGGACCCCCTGAAACCCACAGAGACCCCACAGACCCACAGGGACCCCCTGAAACCCACAGGGACCCCACAGACACACAGGGACCCCCTGAAACCCACAGAGACCCCACAGCCCCCCCAGGAAACCCCACAGACCCTCCCGTCCTGCCCTACCTGATAGAGGGGACCAGGGGGCTGCAAGTGAGACCCCCGGGACCCCCCTGAGACACCCAGGGACCCCCTGAAACCCACAGAGACCCCACAGACCCACAGGGACCCCACAGACCCACAGGGACCCCCTGAAACCCACAGAGACCCCACAGCCCCCCAGGAAACCCCACAGACCCTCCCGTCCTGCCCTACCTGATAGAGGGGACCAGGAGGCTGCAGGTGAGACCCCCAGAACCCCTCACCTGCCCCCCTGTGCCCCCCAAGCCTCTCAGGTGCCCCCCAAGCCCCTCAGGTGCCCCCTCCGTGCCCCCCACCCCGCTGAGGTGCCCCCCTGTGCCCCCCAAGCCCCTGAGGTGCCCCCCTGTGCCCCCACCCCGCTGAGTTCCCCCCCTTTGACAGGTGGAGTCGTTCCCGTACCTGGGCCGGGTGCGGGGGGTCCCCTCGGGGGTCCGCGACGCCGCCTTCCAGTCCCGCCAGCTCGGCCGCAGGGAGGGCAAGGTGGTCACCACCCCGGGCAGGGTCACCATGGACATGCTGCAGGTCAGGGGGGGTCAGGGAGGGGTTATGGGGGCATTTGGGTGGGCACAGGGAGGGCAAGGGGGTCACCACCCCAGGCAGGGTCACCATGGACATGCTGCAGGTCAGGGGGGGTCAGGGAGGGGTTATGGGGGCATTTGGGTGGGCACAGGGAGGGCAAGGGGGTCACCACCCCAGGCAGGGTCACCATGGACATGCTGCAGGTCAGGGGGGGTCAGGGGGGCATTTGGGGGGGGCACAGGGAGGGCAAGGTGGTCACCACCCCGGGCAGGGTCACCATGGACATGCTGCAGGTCAGGGGGGGGGTCAGGGGGGCATTTGGGGGGGCACAGGGAGGGCAAGGGGGTCACCACCCCAGGCAGGGTCACCATGGACATGCTGCAGGTCAGGGGGGGTCAGGGAGGGCTGTGGGGGATTATAGGGGGGTCTGCAGGTCAGGGGGGGTCATGAGGGGGTTCGGGGGGGTTCTGGGGAGCTGGGGTTCTCCAGGGGTTTTTGGGGGTCCTGGGGTTGGTTTTTGGGGTGCCCCAGGTGCTGCTGAGGGAGCACAAGCTCCACTCCTGCTGCCTCGTGTACTGGGTGGTCCTGGGGAGGGTTTTTGGGGTGCCAGGGTCTGGAGGGGGCCCAGGGTGGGTTTTGGGGTGCCCCGGGGTGGGTTTTGGGGCCCCCCAGGTGACGTTTGGCCCCCCCGGGTGCTGCTGAGGGAGCACAAGCTCCGCTCCTGCTGCCTCGTGTACTGGGTGGTCCTGGGGAAGTTCTGGGGGGTCCTGGGGAGCTGGGGTTCTCCAGGGGTTTTTGGGGGGTCCTGGGGTGGGTTTTGGGGCCCCCCAGGTGATTTTTGGGCCCCCCCAGGTGCTGCTGAGGGAGCACAAGCTCCGCTCCTACTCCCTGAACGCCGTCAGTGCCCATTTCCTGCACGAGCAGAAGGAGGACGTTCCCCACGGCATCATCACCGACCTGCAGGTCGGGGTGTACTGCCTGAAGGACACTGACCCCGTGTCCCCAATGTCCCCAATGGTGCCCCCAATGTCCCCAATGACCCCAATGGTGTCCCCCAGAACGGTGACCCCCAGACCCGGCGCCGCCTGGCCCTGTACTGCCTGAAGGACACTGACCCCGTGTCCCCAATGACCCCAATGGTGTCCCCAATGTCCCCAATGTCCCCAATGGTGTCCCCAATGTCCCTGATGATGTCCCAAATGTCCCCTATGATGTGCCCCCAGAACGGTGACCCCCAGACCCGGCGCCAGCTGGCCCTGTACTGCCTGAAGGACACTGACCCCGTGTCCCCAATGTCCCCAATGATGTCTCCAATGTCCCTGATGATGTCCCCAATGATGTCCCCAATGTCCCCAATGACCCCAATGATGTCCCCCAGAACGGTGACCCCCAGACCCGGCGCCGCCTGGCCCTGTACTGCCTGAAGGACACTGACCCCGTGTCCCCAATGTCCCCAATGTCCCCAATGGTGTCCCCAATGTCCCCAATGACCCCAATGGTGTCCCCAATGATGTCCCCCAGAACGGTGACCCCCAGACCCGGCGCCGCCTGGCCCTGTACTGCCTGAAGGACACTGACCCCGTGTCCCCAATGTCCCCAATGACCCCAATGGTGTCCCCCAGAACGGTGACCCCCAGACCCGGCGCCGCCTGGCCCTGTACTGCCTGAAGGACGCGGTGCTGCCGCTGCGGCTCCTGGAGCACCTGATGACCCTGGTGACACAGGTGGAGATGGCCCGGGTGACAGGGGTGCCCCTCAGCTACCTCCTCACCCGGGGGCAGCAGGTCAAGGTGGTCTCACAGCTCCTCAGACAGGTATGGGGGACACCTGAGGGGACAGGGGGTGACAGGGGTGCCCCTCAGCTACCTCCTCACCCGGGGCCAGCAGGTCAAGGTGGTCTCACAGCTCCTCAGACAGGTATGGGGACAGGGGGGGACACCTGAGGGGACAGGGGGGGACAGGAGGGACATGGGGGGGACAGGGGGGTGACAGGGGACACCCGAGGTACCTCCTGCCCCGGGGGCAGCAGGTCAGGGGTGCTTTTGGGGTGTTTTCTGGGGGGGATTTGAGGTGTTTTTTGGAGGGTTTTGGGGGGTGTATTCAGAGGGGGGGTTTGGGGGGGTTTGGGTTGTTTTCAGGGTGGTTTTGGGGGGTGGTTGGGTGGTTTCTGGGGGCTTTTGGGGTGAACCCCCCCTTACCCACCAGGCCATGCAGGAGGATTTGGGGGGTTTGGGTTGTTTTTGGGGGTGTTTTGGGGTGACCCCCCCTTGCCCCCCAGACCATGCAGGAGGATTTGGGGGTGTTTTTGGGGGGGATTGGGTTATTTTTGGGGGGTTTTGGGGTGACCCTCCCTTGCCCCCCAGGCCATGCAGGAGGATTTGGGGGTGTTTTTGGGGGGGATTGGGTGGTTTTTGGGGTGACCCCCCCTTGCCCCCTAGGCCATGCAGGAGGATTTGCTGCTGCCGGTGGTGAAACCCGAGGGGGGGGAGGATTTCGAGGGGGCCACGGTCATCGAGCCCCTCAAGGGGTGAGTGGGGACCCCAAATTCCCCCCTGGGACCCCAAATCCCCCCTGAGACCCCCCCTGAGCCCCCCAAACCCCCCTGAGCCCCCCAAACCCCACAGTCACCGAGCCGCTCAAGGGGTGAGTGGGGACCCCAAACCCCCCCTGGGACCCCAAATCCCCCCTGAGACCCCCCTGGAGACCCCCTCAACCCCCCCAACCAGACCCCCTGGGAACCCCCCAAAACCCCCCAGGAGCCTCCAAACCGCCCCAGACCCCCTGTGACCCCCCCAAAACCCCCTGGGATCCCCCGGGACACCCCCAAAACCTCCTGGGATCCCCCTGGGACACCCCCAAAACCTCCTGAGATCCCCCTGTGACCCCCCCAAAACCTCCTGGGATCCCCCTGGGACCCTCTTTGCCCCCCTGTGACCCCCCAAACCCCCCCCCGTGCCCCCCCCCCCCAGGTACTACGACGTGCCCATCGCCACCCTGGACTTCTCCTCCCTGTACCCGTCGATCATGATCGCCCACAACCTGTGCTACACCACCCTGCTGCCCCCGGGGGGGGCACAGCGCTTCGGGTACACTGGGGGCACTGGGGATACTGGGAGGGACTGGTTATACTGGGGTACATTGGTTATACTGGGTTAGATTGGTTAGATTGGTTATACTGGGTTATACTGGGTTATACTGGGATCCCCCACAACCTGTGCTACACCACCCTGCTGCCCCCGGGGGGGGCACAGCGCTTCGGGTACACTGGGGGCACTGGGATGGACTGGGTTATACTGGTTATACTGGGGTACATTGGTTATACTGGGTTATACTGGTTATACTGGTTATAACGGGTTATATTGGGTTATACTGGGATCGCTCACAACCTGTGCTACACCACCCTGCTGCCCCCGGGGGGGGCACAGCGCTTTGGGTACACTGGGGGCACTGGGCATACTGGGAGGGACTGGGATGGACTGGTTATACTGGTTATACTGGGTTACACTGGGAGGGGGATTGAGACGCCCTGGGGGGGGGGGCACTGGGAGGAGGACTGGGCTTTACTGGTGGCACTGGAGTCCCCCTGACCCCCCTTTGTCCCCCCCCCCCAGGTTGGGCCCCTCGGATTTCATCCGGACCCCCACGGGGCAGCTCTTCGTGACCCCCCCCGTGCGCAGGGGGGTCCTGCCCCGCGTCCTGGAGGGGCTGCTGGCGGCCAGGAGCAGGTCTGGGGGGGATTTGAGGGGGTCCCTGGGGGGTTTGGGGGTCCTGCCCCGCGTCCTGGAGGGGCTGCTGGCGGCCAGGAGCAGGTTTGGGGGTTCCTGGAGGGGTTTGGGGGGGTTTGGGGGTCCTGCCCCGGGTCCTGGAGGGGCTGCTGGCAGCCAGGAGCAGGTTTGGGGGGTCCTGGGGGGGTTTGGGGGGTCCCTGGGGGGGGGTTGGGGGATTTGGAGGGGTCCCTGGGGGGGTTTGGGGGTCCCTGAGGGGCTTTGGGGGTCCTGCCCCACGTCCTGGAGGGGCTGCTGGCGGCCAGGAGCAGGTCTGGGGGGTTTGGGGGGGTCTGGGGGGTCCCTGGGGGGGGGGGTTGGGGTGTCTGTGGGGCAGTTTAAGGGGTCCCTGGGGGGGTTTGGGGCTCAGGTGAGCTCAGGTGAGCTCAGGTGAGGTACAGGTGAGCTCAGGTGAGCCCTTTGGGTCCCCCAGGGTGAAGGCAGCCCTGGCCCAGGAGCAGGGCTGGGTTTGGGGCTCAGGTGAGGCTCAGGTGTGGCTCAGGTGAGGCTCAGGTGAGGTACAGGTGAGCTCAGGTGAGCCCTTTGTGTCCCGCAGGGTGAAGGCAGCCCTGGCCCAGGAGCAGGGCTGGGTTTGGGGCTCAGGTGAGGTACAGGTGGGCTCGGGTGAGCTCAGGTGAGGTACAGGTGAGCTCAGGTGAGGTACAGGTGAGCTCAGGTGAGGTACAGGTGGGCTCAGGTGTGGCTCAGGTGAGCTCAGGTGAGGTACAGGTGGGCTCAGGTGAGCTCAGGTGAGGTACAGGTGAGCTCAGGTGAGGCTCAGGTGATCTCAGGTGAGGTACAGGTGGGCTCAGGTGAGCTCAGGTGAGCTCAGGTGTGTGTTTGTGTCCCGCAGGGTGAAGGCAGCCCTGGCCCAGGAGCAGGACCCGGCGCGCCGGCAGGTGCTGGACGGGCGGCAGCTGGCACTGAAGGTCAGCGCCAACTCCGTGTACGGCTTCACCGGGGCACAGGCGGGGAGACTGCCCTGCCTCGAGATATCACAGGTGAGGGACACCTGGGACACACCTGGGCACACCTGGGACACACCCTGACACACCTGGGACACACCCACTGCAGCCACACCCACACCTTCACCGGGGCACAGGCGGGCAGGCTGCCCTGCCTCGAGATATCACAGGTGAGGGGCACACCTGGGACACAGCCTGACACACCTGGGACACACCTGGGACACACCCAACTCCCCTGGGACACAGCCTGACACACCTGGGACACACCCTGACACACCTGGGACACACCCACTGCAGCCACACCCACACCTTCACCGGGGCACAGGCGGGGAGACTGCCCTGCCTCGAGATATCACAGGTGAGGGACACCTGGGACACACCCTGACACACCTGGGACACACCCAACACACCTGGGACACACCCTGACACACCTGGGACACACCTGGGACACACCCAACTCCCCTGGGACACACCCTGACACACCTGGGACACACCTGGGACACACCCAACTCCCCTGGGACACACCCTGACACACCTGGGACACACCTTGACACACCTGGGACACACCTGGGACATAGCTGTGACATAGCTGTCCCCACCTGGGACACACCTGGGCACACCTGGGACACACCTGGGCACACCTGGGACACACCTGAACACACCTGGGCACACCTGGGCTGCCCCAAACACACCTGTGCCCCCTGTCCCGCAGAGCGTGACGGGGTTCGGGCGGCAGATGATCGAGAGGACGAAGCAGCTCGTGGAGGAGAAATACGGGGGGCAGGGGGGGCACCACGTCAAGGTCAGGGGGCACGGGGGGCAATTTGGGGGGCACGGGGGGGGTTGGGGGCACGGGGGGGGTTTGGGGGCACAGGGGGAGTTTTGGGGTCCCAGGGGGCAATTTGGCGGGCACGGGGGGGGTTTGGGGTCCCTGATGAGGGTTTTGGGGTCCCAGGGGGGTTTGGGGGGCACAGGGGGGCTTTTGGGTCCCAGGGGGGGTTTGGGGTCCCTGAGGGTGGGTTTGGGGTCCCAGGGGGGGTTTGGGGACACGGACTCGGTGATGTGCCGCCTGGGGGTCCCTGTTGGTGGGGTCTGTGGGGTCTGTGGGGTTTCAGGGGGGGTTCTGGGGGGTTTTTGGGGTCCCTGATGCCGTTTTTGGTCGTCCCTCACACCGATTTCGGGGTGCCAGGTGGTCTATGGGGACACAGACTCGGTGATGTGCCACCTGGGGGTCCCGTCGGTGCTCTGGGGGTTTCAGGGTGGGTTCTGGGGTGTTTTTGGGGTCCTTGATGCCGTTTTCGGGGTGCCAGGTGGTGTGTGGGGACACAGACTGGGTGATGTGACACTGGGGGTCCCTGTTGGTGGGGGCTGTGGGGTCTGTGGGGTTTCAGGGTGGGGTTTGGGGGGTTTTTGGGGTCCCTGATGCCGTTTTTGGGGTCCCTGATGCCGTTTTTGGGGTCCCAGGTGGTGTACGGGGACACGGACTCGGTGATGTGCCGCCTGGGGGTCCCGTCGGTGGGGTCTGTGGGGTTTCAGGGTGGGTTTGGGGGGTTTTAGTGGGGGTTTTGGGGGGTTTTTGGGGTCCCTGATGCCATTTTTGGGGTGCCAGGTGGTCTATGGGGACACGGACTCGGTGATGTGCCGCCTGGGGGTCCCGTCGGTGGCCGAGGCCGTGGAGTTGGGGCGCGAAGTGGCCTCGTGGGTGTCGGGGCACTTCCCCCCCCCCATCCGGCTCGAGTTCGAGAAGGTGCCCACCCCAAAATATGGGGGGGGGGGGTCCCCAAATCCCAGGGGAGGGTCCTGAGCCCCCCCAGGGCGTTTCCATGTCCCTAAGGGGGGTCTCTGTGTCCCCAGAGGGGTCCCTGGGGGTCCCCGAGAGAGGGGAGTTCCCTGGGGGGGGTCCCCAAATCCCAGGGGTGTGTCCCCCCCACCCCAGGGGTCTCCCCTCACCCCAGGGTGGTCTCCTTTGATCCCGGGGGTCTCTCCCCTCATCCCGGGGGTCTCCCCTGACCCCGGGGGTCTCTCCCCTCACCCAGGGGTCTCCTCTCACTCCCAGGGGTCTCCCCTCACCCTTGGGTGGTCTCCCTTCACTCTTGGGGTCTCCCCTCACTCTCGGGTCTCTCCCCTCACCCCAGGGGTCTCCCCCCACCCCAGGGGTCTCTCCTCACCCTGAGGGTCTCCCCTCACCCCGGGGGTCTCTCCCGTCACCTGGGGGTCTCCCCTCACCCCAGGGTGGTCTCCTCTCACTCCCAGGGGTCTCCCCTCACCCTGGGGGTCTCCCCTGACCCGGGGGTCCCTCCCCTGACCCTGGGGGTCTCCCCTCACCCCGGGGGTCTCTCCCCTGACCCTGGGGGTCTCCCCTGACCCGGGGGTCTCCCCTCACCCCGGGGGTCTCTCCCCTGACCCGGGGGTCCCTCCCCTGACCCGGGGGTCTCCCCCCAGGTGTACTGGCCGTACCTGCTGATCAGCAAGAAGCGCTACGCCGGGCTCTGCTTCTCGGGGGGCTCGGGGGCCCCCCCAAAGCTCGACTGCAAGGGGCTGGAGGCCGTCAGGAGGGACAACTGTCCCCTGGCTGCCAACCTGGTCACTGCCTGCCTCAGGAGGATCCTCCTGCACAGGTGGGACCCCCAAAAAATGGGGGGAGAGACCCCCGGGATGGGGGGGGAAATATGGGGAAAAATGGGGGGAGATACAGGGAAAAATGGGGGGGAAATTGGGGGAGAAAAGGGGGGTCCCCAACCCAACCTGGTCACTGCCTGCCTCAGGAGGATCCTCCTGCACAGGTGGGACCCCCAAAAATGGGGGGAGAGACCCCCAAATGGGGGGAGATACAGGGAAAATGGGGGGGGAGCACAGAGGAAAAAGAAGGGGGAAAAGGGGAAAATGTGGGGTTCCCAACCCAAGCTGGTCCATGGCCCACGCCCAGGAGGTGATTTGGGACCCCCAGGGATCCCCAAAACCCCTCTAACCCCCCCTGTGCCCCCCAGGGACCCCGAGGGGGGCCGTGGCCCACGCCCAGGAGGTGATTTGGGACCCCCAAATCCCCTCTAACCCCCCTGTGCCCCCCAGGGACCCCGAGGGGGCCGTGGCCCACACCCAGGAGGTGATTTGGGACCCCCAAATCCCCTGTAACCCCCCCTGTGCCCCCCAGGGACCCCGAGGGGGCCGTGGCCCACGCCCAGGAGGTGATTTGGGACCCCCAAATCCCCTCTAACCCCCCTGTGCCCCCCAGGGACCCCGAGGGGGCCGTGGCCCACGCCCAGGAGGTGATCTCAGACCTGCTGTGCAACCGCATCGACATCTCCCAGCTCGTCATCACCAAGGAGTTAACGAGGGCAGCCAGTGCCTACAGTGCCCCCCAGGCCCACGTCAGGCTGGCTGAGAGGTGGGGGACCCAAAAACACCCCAAAACACCCCAAAAACACCCCCCTGGGCCCCAAAACCCCCATGGGAACCCCCAAAAAACACCCCGTGAAACTGGGACCCCCCCCCAGTGCCTCCAGTGCCCCCCAGGCCCACGTCAGGCTGGCTGAGAGGTGGGACCCCAAAAACAACCCCCTGGGCCCCAAAAACCCCCATGGGAACCCTGGTTTTGGGGTGTTCTTTCCCATTTTTGGGGTGTTTTGTTCCATTTTCAGGGTGTTCAATGCCGTTTTTGGGGTGTTTAATGCCATTTTTGGGGTGTTTTGTTCCATTTTTGGGGTGTTCTGTCCCATTTTTGGGGTGTTTTGTTCCATTTTTGGGTGTTCCTGGCAGGCTGAAGGTGCGGGACCCCGGCAGTGCCCCATTTTTGGGGTGTTTAATGCCATTTCTGGGGTGTTTTTTGCCATTTTTGGGGTGTTTAATGCCATTTTTGGGGTGTTTTGTTGCATTTTTGGGGTGTTTTTTCCCATTTTTGGGGTGTTTAATGCCGGTTTTGGGGTGTTTTTTCCCATTTTTGGGTGTTTCTGGCAGGCTGAAGGTGCGGGACCCCGGCAGTGCCCCATTTTTGGGGTGTTTAATGCCATTTCTGGGGTGTTTTTTCCCATTTTTGGGGTGTTTAATGCCATTTCTGGGGTGTTTTTTCCCATTTTTGGGGTGTTTAATGCCGTTTTTGGGGTGTTTTGTTCCCATTTTTGGGTGTTTTGTGCAGGCTGAAGGTGCGGGACCCCGGCAGTGCCCCCGTGCTGGGGGATCGTGTCCCCTACGTCATCGTCAGCGGGGCCCGGGGGGAGGCGGCCTACACCCGCTCAGAGGTCAGGGGTCAGGGGTCACTCGGGGGTCACGGGGTCACTCGGGGGGCAGGGGGAGTCGGGGGGTCCCAAAAACTGGGGAGGCAAAGGGGGGGAATTGGGGAGGGGGCTGGGCCCGGTCTGGGGTCAGGGAGGCACCAGGGGGTCATTTGGGGTCGGTCAGGGGGTCACTCAGGGGTCAGCGGGGGTCAAGGGGGGGGGGCAGGGGGGATGTTGGGGGGTCCCAAAAACGTGGGGATGTGGGGAGGGGGCTGGGCCCGGTCTGGGGTCAGGGGGGCACTGGGGGGGTCACTCAGGGGTCAGCGGGGGTCAAGGGGGGGGGGCAGGGGGGATGTTGGGGGGTCCCAAAAACGTGGGGATGTGGGGAGGGGGCTGGGCCCGGTCTGGGGTCAGGGGGGCACTGGGGGGTCATGTGGGGCCCCCGTGTTTGCCCTGGAGCAGAACCTGCCCATCAACACCTGACCCCCAAACCCCCCAATAACCCCCCCAAATCCCCATCAGGACCCCCCAAACTCCCCATTAACCCCCCCAAACAGCCCCCAGGACCCCCCAAAGCCCCCCATTACCCCCCAAACCCCCCCATTTGCCCCCCAGGCCCCGGTGTTTGCCCCGGAGCAGAACCTGCCCATCGACACCTGACCCCCAAACCCCCCCTGTACCTCCTCCAAACTCCTACAGGACCCCTCAAACAGCCCCCAGAACCCCCCAGACCCCCCCATTGCCCCCCCAGGACCCCCCAAACTCTGTGTTTGCCCCCCAGGCCCCGGTGTTTGCCCTGGTGCAGAACCTGCCCATCGACACCTGACCCCCAAACCCCCCCTGTACCTCCTCCAAACTCCTACAGGACCCCTCAAACCCCCCCCAGGACCCCTCAAACAGGCCCCAGGACCCCCCAGACCCCTCCATTGCCCCCCCAGGACCCCCCAAACCCCCCCATTTGCCCCCCAGGACCCGGTGTTTGCCCTGGAGCAGAACCTGCCCATCGACACCCGCTATTACCTGGAGCAGCAGCTGGCCAAGCCCCTGCTCAGGATCTTCGAGCCCATCCTGGGCGAGGGGAGGGCCCAGGGGGTCCTGCTGAGTGAGTGACCCCCGGGGCAGGGACCCCCAAAACCCCCCTGCGCCCCGGAACCCAGCGAGACACACCCAAAACCCCCTCAAACACACCCCAAATCTGCTTATGGAGCCCCTAAACACACCCAAAAACCTCCCAAACACAACCAAAAACCCCTCAAACACACCCAAAATCTGCTTATGGAGCCCCCAAAACTCCCCAAACACTCCCAAAAACCTCCCAAATGCACCCAAAACCCCTCAAACACACCCAAAATCCACTTGTGGAGCCCCCAAACCCCCCCCCCCCGAGGGACCCCAAAACCCTCCTCTGGGGGTCTGGGAGGGGTTTGGGGGGGGTCTGCTGGGTCTGGGGGGGGGGGCTCCTGGGGGGGTTCTGGGGGGTCCCTCTGGGTCTGGGTGGGTTTTGGGGGGTCCCAGTGGGTTTGAGCAGGTTTTGGGGGGCTCTGGGCAGGTTTTTGGGGTCTAGGCAGGTTCTGGGGGGTCCCTCTGGGTTTGGGCAGGTTTTTGGGGTCTGGGCAGGTTCTGGGGGGTCCCACTGGGTCTGGGCTGGTTTTGGGGGGTCCCCTTGGGTTTGGGCAGGTTTGGGGGGCTCTGGGAATGTTCTGGGGGGTCCCTCTGGGTCTGGGCAGGTTTGGGGGGTCTGGGTGGGTTTTGGGGGGTCCCTCTGGGTCTGGGCAGGTTTTTGGGGTCTGGGCAGGTTCTGGGGGGTTCCTCTGGGTCCAGGGGGGTCTGTGGGGTCCCGCTGGTGTTCGGGGTCCCCCCCTGACCCCCCCTCTGCCCCCCAGGGGGGGATCACACGCGGTGCAAGACGGTGCTGACGGCCAAGGTCGGGGGGCTCTCGGCCTTCGCCACCAAACGCAGCAGCTGCGTGGGCTGCAGGGCTGTGCTGCCCCACCATGGTGAGACCCCAAAACACCCCCAAATCCACCCTAAATCCACCCCAAAAATACCCCAAAAATAACCCCCTGCAGGGCTGTGCTGCCCCACCACGGTGAGACCCCAAAAATACTCCTAAACCACCCCAAAAACACCCCCAGGAACAATCCAGAACCCCCCCTGCAGGGCCGTGCTGCCCCACCATGGTGAGACCCCAAAAACACCCCCCAAAACAGCCCTAAACCACCCCAAAAATACCCCCAGAAACAACCCAGAACTCCCCCTGCAGGGCTGTGCTGCCCCACCATGGTGAGACCCCTAAACAGCCCCAAAAACACCCCAAATCCACCCCAAAAATACCCCCAGAAACAACCCGGAACTCCCCCTGCAGGGCTGTGCTGCCCCACCATGGTGAGACCCCAAAAATACCCCTAAACCACCCCAAAAATACCCCCAGAAACAACCCAGAACTCCCCTTGCAGGGCTGTGCTGCCCCACCATGGTGAGACCCCCAAACACCCCCAAATCCACCCTAAATCCACCCCAAAAATACCCCAAAAATAACCCCCTGCAGGGCTGTGCTGCCCCACCACGGTGAGACCCCAAAAATACTCCTAAACCACCCCAAAAACACCCCCAGGAACAATCCAGAACCCCCCCTGCAGGGCCGTGCTACCCCACCATGGTGAGACCCCAAAAACACCCCCCAAAACAGCCCTAAACCACCCCAAAAATACCCCCAGAAACAACCCAGAACTCCCCTTGCAGGGCTGTGCTGCCCCACCACGGTGAGACCCCTAAACAGCCCCAAAAACACCCCAAATCCACCCCAAAAATACCCCAAAAATACTCCCCTGCAGGGCTGTGCTGCCCCACCATGGTGAGACCCCAAAAACAGCCCTAAACCACCCCAAAAACACCCCCAGAAACAATCCAGAACCCCCCCTGCAGGGCTGTGCTGCCCCACCACGGTGAGACCCCAAAACACCCCCAAACCCACCCCAAAATCACCCCAAAAACCCCCAGACCCCCCCCCAAGAAAACACCTCAAAAACACCCCCCAAAAATACCCCCCAAAACCCCCCCCCACCCCCCAAAACTACCCCAAACCCCTCGACTGGGGGATCAGACCCCCCTGGCTGGGTCAGACCCCCCAAAACCCCCAAAATCCCCCCAAAAAAACCCCAAATCCCCCCCAGGTGCCGTCTGTGATTTCTGCCGCGAGCGAGAGTCGGAGCTCTACCAGAAAGAGGTGGGGGGGCCCAAAATCCTCTGGGGGGGCCCCAAAATCCACCTGGGGGGCCCAAAATCCACCTAGGGGCTCCCAAATTTCACTGAGGGACCCCAAATTCACCCTGGGACCCCTCCAAAGGTGTCCCAGCTGTGGGGTCTGGGGGTCCCAAGGTGTTTTTGGGGTCCCTGACCCCCCTGTCCCCCCCCAAAGGTGTCCCAGCTGTGGGGTCTGGGGGTCCCAGGGTATTTTTGGTGGTCCCAGGGTATTTTTGGCTGACCCCTGACCCCCCTGTCCCCCCCAAAGGTGTCCCAGCTGTGGGTTATGGTGGTCCCAGGGTATTTTTGGTGGTCCCAGGGTGGGTTTTGGGGGTCCCTGACCCCCCTGTCCCCCCCCCCCAGGTGTCCCAGCTGTGGGTTTTGGTGGTCCCAGGGTGGGTTTTTGGGGTCCCTGACCCCCCTGTCCCCCCCAAAGGTGTCCCAGCTGTGGGGTCTGTGGGTCCCAGGGTATTTTTGGTGGTCCCAGGGTGGGTTTTTGGGGTCCCTGACCCCCCTGTCCCCCCCCCCAGGTGTCCCAGCTGTGGGTTTTGGTGGTCCCAGGGTGGGTTTTTGGGGTCCCTGACCCCCCTGTCCCCCCCCCAGGTGTCCCAGCTGTGGGGTCTGGGGGTCCCAGGGTGGGTTTTTGGGGTCCCTGACCCCCCTGTCCCCCCCAGGTGTCCCAGCTGTGGGGTCTCGAGCGCAGTTTCTCCCGGCTCTGGACTCAGTGCCAGCGCTGCCAGGGCTCCCTCCTGCAGGACGTGCTCTGCACCAGGTGACCCCCCCTCTAAGACCCCCCCTCTGAGACCCCCTGACCCCCAAAACCCCCCCAGTGTCACCCCCTGACCCCCAACCCCCCCCCTCTGAGAACCACTGACCCCCCAAACCCCCCTGTGCCCCCCCCAATGTCCCCCCGGGGGTCCCTCCTGCAGGACGTGCTCTGCACCAGGTGACCCCCCCGGGACCCCCCTGACCCCCCCTCTGAGACCCCCTGCCCCCCAAACCCCCCCAGTGTCATCCTCTGACCCCCCAATCCCTCCCCTGCCCCCCCAATGTCCCTAAAGCCCCCCCAATGTCCCCCCCAAAGCCCCCCCGACCCCTCCAATGTCCCCCCCCAAAGGCCCCCAATATCCCCCCAAAGCCCCCCCTGACCCCCCCCAATCCCTCCCCTGCCCCCCCCAATGTCCCCCCCTGACCCCCCCCAATGTCCCCAAAGCCCCCCCTGACCCCCCCAATCCCTCCCCTGCCCCCCCAATGCCCCCCCCTGACCCCCCCCCATGTTTTTGGGGTCCCCCCCAGCCGGGACTGCCCCATCTTCTACATGCGCCGCAAGGTTCAGAAGGACCTGGAGGCCCAACAGGAGCTGCTGCGGCGCTTCGGGGACCCCGAGTGGTGACCCCAAAAATCCGGGACCCCCCCAGAAAACAGGGACCCCCCCCAGAAAACAGGGACCCCCCCCCCACAGCCGGGGGGACCCCAAAAATGTGTGTCTGGGGGGGGAATCGGGGTGTTTTTTCTACAGAGAATTTAATAAAAAGCAGGTTTTTGGTGATTTGTGTGGTCCGGGGGGTCAATGGGAGGGGGGTCACCGGGATTTTGGGGGGTCTCCTGGGAGGGGGGGGGACCCCAAAAATAGGGGGGGGTTGTTGTACCCCCCACCCCATTTTGGGTCAGTTAGGGAGTTTCTTTCTATGGAGAACTTAACAAAAAGCGGGTTTGGGGGGCCGGGGGTTTCGGGGGGGGTCCCGGGGTTTGGGGGGTCCCTGGGGGGGAAATTTGGGGGTCACGGGGGGGGGCAGTTCCCGTCCCGGCCGCTGCGCGGCGCTGTTTGGGGGCGTGTCCTCGTGACGGACGTGTCCCTCCGCCTATCAGAGCGCCGCGGAGCGACCTAGACCCGCCTTATGGGCGTGGCTTCGTAATCCCGTCTGATTGACAGCCCCTAGATCCAATCATCGCTCTCTGAGAGGCGG
>NW_026138642.1:0-38302 GCF_025592945.1 Manacus candei
CCCAAAACATCCCCCAGACCCCCAAAATCCTTCCATGACCCCCCAAAACTCCCCCCAAACCTCCCCAAATACCCCCAAAACACCCCCAGAACCCCCCAAATCCCCCCCAACCCCACCCAGGACCCCTCAAATCTCCCCCAAACCCCCTCAAATCCCCCCCCAAACGCCACCCAGGACCCCCCCAAAACCCCCTCAAATCCCCCCCAACCCCACCCCAAACCCCCTCAAATCCCCCCCAAACCCACCCAGGACCCCCCCAAATCCCCCCAAAATCCCCTCAAATCCCCCCCAAACCCCACCCAGGACCCCCCCAAATCCCCCCAAAATCCCCTCAAATCCCCCCCAAACCCCCTCAAATCTCCCCAAAACCCCCCCAAACCCCCCCGAACCCCCCCCAAAGCTCACCGTGGGAGTGGCCGTGACCTCTGACCCCGCAGTGCCGGACCCCCAGCTCGACCCCCAGGAAGGTGACGATGCCCACGAGGACCCAAAGCCCCACGGACAGGGCGTGGCCTGGGGGGGGGACACCGGGGGGGTCCCCTCAGTGTCCCCAAAATGTCCCCAAAGTGTCCCCGAGCCCCCCAAACCCTCCCAAAAACACCCCAAATCCCCCCAAAATGACCCCAAAACACCCCTAAACTGCCCCAAATCCCCCTCAAAATGACCCCAAACCCCCCCAAACTGTCCCCTCAGTGTCCCCAAAATGTCCCCGAGCCCCCAAAACTGCCCCAAATCCCACCAAAAATGACCCAAAACGCCCCTAAACTGCCCCAAAATCCCTCTAAAAACACCCCAAACCCCCCCAAACTGTCCCCTCAGTGTCCCCAAAATGTCCCCGCAGTGTCCCCGACCCCCCAAACCCCCAAAAACACCCCAAATCCCCCCAAAATGACCCCAAAACCACCCCAAAACTGCCCCAAATCCACCCTAAAATGACCCAAAACACCCCTAAACTGCCCCAAAATCCCTCTAAAAACACCCCAAACCCCCCCAAACTGTCCCCTCAGTGTCCCCAAAATGTCCCCACAGTGTCCCCGACCCCCCAAACCCTCCCAAAAATGCCCCAAATCCCCCCAAAAATGACCCAACCCCCCCTAAACTGCCACAAATCTCCCCAATATGACCCAAAATCCCCCTAAACTGCCCCAAAATCACCCTAAAACAACTCCAAACCTCCCCAAACTGTCCCCTCAGTGTCCCCAAAATGTCCCCACAGTGTCCCCGAGCCCCCCAAACCCTCCCAGAAACGCCCCAAATCCCCCCAAAATGACCCTAAACTACCCCAAAATCACCCTAAAACAACCCCAAACATCCCCAAACTGTCCCCTCAGTGTCCCCAAAATGTCCCCAAGGTGTCCCCGAGCCCCCCAAGCCCCCCCAAAAATGCCCCAAATCCCCCCAAAAACACCCCTAAACTGCCCCAAATCCCCCCAAAATGACCCCAAACCCCCCTAAACTACCCCAAAATCACCCTAAAACCACCCCAAACCCCCCCAAACTGTCACCTCAGTGTCCCCAAAGTGTCCCCAACCCCCCCAAAACTGCCCCAAATCCCCCCAAAACGACCCAAACCACCCCTAAACTGCCCCAAAACCCCCTAAAACCACTCCAAACCACCCCAGAACTGTCCCAAACCCCAAAAAATTGCCCCCAAAGTGTCCCCAACCCCCCAAACCCTCCCAAAAACGCCCCAAACCCCCCCAAAGTGCCCCCAAAGCCCCCCCAGGTCTCACCGTGCCCGTGGTGGGAGTGGCCGTGCCCGTCATGGGGGTCTGGGGGGACATGAGGGGGTCACACCCCAAAATCACCCCAAAACCAGCCCAAACTCCCCCAAAACTGTCCCCAAAGTATCCCCAAGGGGTCCCTGATGTCCCCAAGTGTCCCCAAACCCCCCAAATCCCCTAAAAAACACCCCCCAAGCCCCCCCCAAAACGAGTCCTCAATCCCCCAAAACCACCCCAAACCCACCCCAAAAACACCCAATTCCCCCCCAAAACCGCCCCAGACCCCCCCCAAAACACCCCAAACCTCCCCAAAGTGTCCCCAAGGTGTCCCCGATGTCCCCAAGCCCCCCAAAGTGTCCCCAAACCCCCCCAAAGTGCCCCCAAAGCCCCCCCAGGTCTCACCGTGCCCGTGGTGGGAGTGGCCGTGCCCGTCGTGGGGGTCTGGGGGGACATGAGGGGGTCACACCCCAAAACCAGCCCAAATCCCCCCAAAACTGTCCCCAAAGTGTCCCCAAGGGGTCCCTGATGACCCCAAGTGTCCCCAAACCCCCCCAAATCCCCTAAAAACACCCCCAAGCCCCCCCAAAATGAGTCCTCAATCCCCCAAAACCACCCCAAACCCACCCCAAACCCACCCAATTCCCCCCCAAAACCGCCCCAGACCCCCCCCAAAACACCCCAAACCTCCCCAAAGTGTCCCCAAGGTGTCCCCGATGTCCCCAAGCCCCCCAAAGTGTCCCCAAACCCCCCCAAAGTGCCCCCAAAGCCCCCCCAGGTCTCACCGTGCCCGTGGTGCG
This sequence comes from Manacus candei, assembly GCF_025592945.1. Lineage (NCBI taxonomy): Eukaryota > Metazoa > Chordata > Aves > Passeriformes > Pipridae > Manacus > Manacus candei. The sequence goes on from NW_026138642.1 coordinate 2,522, forward strand.
AGTGGCCGTGCCCGTCGTGGGGGTCTGGGGGGACATGAGGGGGTCACACCCCAAAACCAGCCCAAACCCCCCCAAAACTGTCCCCAAAGTGTCCCCAAGGGGTCCCTGATGACCCCAAGTGTCCCCAAACCCCCCAAATCCCCTAAAAACACCCCCCAAGCCCCCCCCAAAACGAGTCCTCAATCCCCCAAAACCACCCCAAACCCACCCCAAAACCCCCCCAGCTGCCCCCAAAACCGCCCCAGACCCCCCACAAACACCCCAAACCTCCCCTAAACTGTCCCCAAAGTGTCCCCAAAGCCCCCCAAAGTGTCCCCAAAACCCCCCCAAAGCCCCCCCAAAGCCCCCCCAGGTCTCACCGTGCCCGTGGTGGGAGTGGCCGTGCCCGTCGTGGTGCTCGTGGGGGGCTGTGGGGACACCAAAACCCCCCAAAACTGTCCCCAAACTGTCCCCAAAATGTCCCCAAGGTGTCCTTGATGACCCCAAGTGTCCCCCAGCCCCCCCAAAATCCCCTAAAAAACACCCCCAGAGCGCCTCCAAAAACGCTCCCCAAATACCCAAAACTGCCCCAGACCCGCCCCCAAACCACCCCAAAACCACCCCAAGGCCCCCAAAACTGTCCCCCACCCCACCCAAAAATGCCCCAAACCCTCCTAAAACCCCCCCCAAAACCTCCCCTGGATTGTCCCCAAACTGTACCTGATGTCCCCAAACGCCCCCAGGCCCCCAATCCCTAAAAACACTCCCAAAATCACCCCCAAAACGAGTCCCCGATCCCCTTAAGCCGCCCCAGAACGCCCCAAAATCACCCGAAACCACCCCAAACCCCCCCTAAACTCCCCCTAAACTGTCCCCAAAGTGTCCCCAAAGCCCCCCCAAAGTGCCCCCAAAGCCCCCCCAGGTCTCACCGTGCCCGTGGTGGGAGTGGCCGTGCCCGTCGTGGTGCTCGTGGGGGGCTGCGGGGACACCAAAACCCCCCAAAGTGACCCCAAAATGTCCCCCAGTCCCCCCAAATCCCCTAAAAACACCCCTAAAATGAGTCCCCAGTTCCCTAAAACCACCCCAAGCCCCCCCAAAATGTCCTCAGAGTGTCCCCAAGGCATCCCCAATATCCCCAAGTGCCCCCAACCCCCCCAATCCCCTAAAAACGCCCCCAAAAACTCCCCCCAAATCCCCTGAAAATACCCTAAAAACACCCCAAAATACCCTAAAACCACCCCAAAATACCCTAAAAACACCCCAAACTTGCCCAAAACTGTCTCAACCCCGCCCAAACTGTCCCTGAAGTGTCCCTAATGTTCCTTAAGTGTCCCCAGCCCCCCCCAAATCCCCTAAAAACGCCCCCCAAAAACTCCCCCCAAAATCCCCCGAAACTGCCCCAAACTCCCCCAAAAGTGCCCCAAAGTGTCCCCAAACCCCCCCAAAAACTGTCCCCAAAGTGTCCCCAAGGTCTCCCCGATGTCCCCAAGTGTCTCCAAGTCTCCCAATCCCCTAAAAACATTCCCAAAAACGCCCCCCAAATTCTCTAAGAACACCCTAAAAATACCCTAAAAACGGCCCAAACTCGCCCAAAATCGCCCCAAACTCCCCCAAAACTGCCCCAAAGTCTCCCCAAACCCCCCCAAAGTGTCCCCAAGGTGTCCCCAAGGTGTCCCTGATGTCCCCAAACGCTCCCAGGCCCCCTCAATCCCCTAAAAACGCCCCCAAAAACTCCCCCCAAAATCTCCTGAAACCGCCCCAAACCCCCCCAAAAACAACCCAAAACCCCCAAAAACTCCCCAACCCCCCCAAAAACCACTCCAGACCCTCCAAAAACTGTCCCCAAGGTGTCCCCAAGGTGTCCCTGATGTCCCCAAACACTCCCAGCCCCCCCCAATCCCCTAAAAACGCCCCTAAAAACTCCCCCTAAAATCCCCCGAAACTGCCCCAAACTCCGCCAAAACCCCCCAAAATTGTCCCAAACCCCCCCAAAATTGCCCCAAACCCCCCCAAAAAACTGTCCCCGGGCTGTGACTCACCCAGGGCGTGTGGGATGAGGTGCAGGAAGGCGTCCCCCAGCAGCCCCCCCCGCCGCAAAGCTCAGCAGCCCCCGCAGCAGCCCCCGGCGTTGGGGGGTCCCCGAGTCCCCCGGGACCAGGACCAGGAGGGCGTGGGGGGCCAGGGACACCCCCAGGGTGGCACCCAGGGTCTGGGGGGGGCACAGAGAGATTTGGGGGGGGATTTGGGGGAGTTTGGGGGGGACTTGAGGGGGATTGGGGGGGATTTGAGGGGGTTTGGGGGGGTAGAGAGGGAGTTTGGAGGGGCATTTGAGGGGATTTGGGGGGGTTTGGGGGGCATTGGGGGGCACTTGAAAGGGCTTTGGGGGGATTTGGGGGGGTTTGGAGAGGGTTTGGGGGGATTTGGGGGGGATTTGAGGGGCATTGGGGGGGGATTTGGGGGGCACAGAGGGGGTTTGGGGGGGATTTGGGGGGGATTTGAGGGGGTTTGGGGGGGATTTGAGGAGGTTTGGGGGGGATTTGAGGAGGTTTGGGGGGGATATGGGGGGTCCCTGAGTCCCCAGGGACCCAGGACCAGGAGGGTGTGGGGGGCCAGGGACACCCCCAGGGTGGCACCCAGGGTCTGGGGGGGCACAGACAGGGGGTTGGGGGGTCCCAGAAGGGGTTTGGGTTGGTTTTGGGGGTCCCAGGACATTTCTGGGGGGGTTTTGGGGGGTCTCTCACCTGCACCCACACGCTGAGGGTCTCTCGGGGGGGGTCCCAGGGGGGTTTTGGGGGTCCCAGGGGGGGTTTTGGGGGGTCTCTCACCTGCACCCACACGCTGAGGGTCTCTTTGGGGGGGTCCCAGGGGGGTTTTGGGGGTGTTTTGGGGGGGTCTCTCACCTGCACCCACACACTGAGGGTCTCTTTGGGGGGGTCCCAGGGGGGTTTTGGGGGTCCCAGAAGGTTTTTTGGGGGGAGGTTGGGGGGTCCCAGAAGGTTTTTGGGGGGTCTCTCACCTGCACCCACACGCTGAGGGTCTCTCTGGGGGGGGTCCCAGGGGGGATTTGGGGGTCCCAGAAGGTTTTTGGGGTGGTTTTGGGGGGTCTCTCACCTGCACCCACACGCTGAGGGTCTCTTTGGGGGGGTCCCAGGGGGGTTTTGGGGGTCCCAGAAGGTTTTTTTGGGGGGGTTTGGGAGGTCCCAGAAGGTTTTTGGGGGTCCCAGAAGGTTTCTGGGGAGGTTTGGGGGGTCCCAGAAGGTTTTTGGGGGGTCTCTCACCTGCACCCACACGCTGAGGGTCTCTCTGGGGGGGGTCCCAGGGGGGTTTTGGGGGTCCCAGGGGGGTTTTGGGGGTGTTTTGGGGGGTCTCTCACCTGCACCCACACGCTGAGGGTCTCTTTGAGGGGGGCCCAGGGGGGTTTTGAGGGTCCCAGGACATTTTTGGGGGTGTTTTGGGGGTCCCAGGGGGGTTTTGGGGGTCCCAGAAGGTTTTTGGGGGGGTTTGGGGGGTCCCAGAAGGTTTTTGGGGGGTCTCTCACCTGCACCCACACGCTGAGGGTCTCTCTGGGGGGGTCCCAGGGGGGTTTTGGGGGTCCCAGAAGGTTTTTGGGAGGGTTTTGGGGGTCCCACGACATTTTTGGGGGTGTTTTGGGGGGTCTCTCACCTGCACCCACACGCTGAGGGTCTCTCTGGGGGGGTCCCAGGGGGGTTTTGGGGGTCCCAGGGGGGTTTTGGGGGTGATTTGGGGGGTCTCTCACCTGCAGCCACACGCTGAGGGTCTCTCTGGGGGGGTCCCCGGTGCACCTTTGGGGTCCCCGTAGAGGTGGGGGGGGGGGCTCGTGGGGGTCCCCCCCGTGCTCAGGGTGGGGGTCCCGGTGCCCCCCCCAGAGCCCCGGGACCCCCAGGGTGAGGAGGAGGAGGAGGAGGAAGGGGGGGAGACCCCGGGGGGCCATTGGGGGGGGTTTTTTGGGGGGTCCTGGGGGGGTTTGAGGGGTCCTGGGGGGGTCCTGGGGAGGGAAATTTGGGGTTACAGGGGGGTCTTTGGGGGTCCAAGCCCGACTTAAACTACACAACCCCCCCCCGAGACCCTCAAAACACCCCCAGACCCCCCCAGGACCCCCCAAATCCCCCTCAGGACCCCCAAAATCCACCCCCAGGCCCCCAAGTCCACCCCAAAACACTCCCAAATCCCCCCCAGGACCCCCCAAATCCCCCCCCAGGACCTCCTAAACCACCCCAAGACCCCCAAAATCCACCCCAGGACCCCCCAAATGCCCCCCAAGACTCCCTAAGTTCCCTCCAGGACACCCCAAATCCACCCCAGGACCTCCCAAACCACCCCAAGACCCCCGAAATCCACCCCAGGACCCCCAAAATTCCCTCCAGGACCCCCCAAATCCACCCCAAAACGCTCCAAATTCCCCTGAGGACCCCCCAAATTACCCCAGAACCTCCCATATTCCCCCCAAGACCCCCCAAATTCCCTCCAGGACCCCCCCAAATCCACACCAGAACCTCCCAAACCACCCCCAGACCCCCGAAATCCCCCCCAGGACCTCCCAAATCCCCCCCACGACCCCCCAAATCCACCCCAGGACCCCCCATATCCCCCCAGCACTCCCCAAATTCCCTCCAACACCCCCAAATCCCCCCCCAGGACCCCCCAAATCTCACCCAGGAACCCCCCAAATCCCCTCAGAGCCCCTCAAAGACCCCCCAAAACCTTCCAACACCCTCAAATCCCCCCTGAGACCCCCAAAACCTCCTCAGGACCCACCCAAACCCCCCCCAGACCCCCTCACATCCCTCCCAAGACGCCCCCAAACCCCCTCAGAGCCCCCCAAGGACCCCCCAGACCCTCCCAGGAACCCCCAAACCCCCTCAGAGCCCCCCAAGGACCCCCCAAAACCCTCCAAGGACCCCCAACCCCCCCAGAACCTCCCAAATCCACCCCAGGACCCCCCAAACCCCCTCAGAGCCCCCCAAGGACCCCCCAAACCCACCCCAGGAACCCCCAAACCCCCTCAGAGCCCCTCAAGGACACCCCAAACCCCCTCAGAGCCCCCCAAGGACCCCCCAAAACCCTCCAAGGACCCCCCAAATCCCCTCAGAGCCCCCAAGGACCCCCCAAAACCCACCCAGGACCCCCAAACCCCCTCAGAGCCCCCCAAGGACCCCCCCAAAACCCTCCAAGGACCCCCCAAATCCCCTCAGAGCCCCCAAGGACCCCCCCAAACCCACCCAGGACCCCCAAACCCCCTCAGATGCCCTCAGGAACCCCCAAACCCCCTCAGGACCCCCCGAGCCCCCCTCACATCCCCCCCAAGACGCCCCCAAACCCCCTCAGAGCCCCCCAAACCCCCTCAGGGTCCCCCAAGGACCCCCCAAACCCTCCCCAGGAACCCCCCAAACCCCCTCAGAGCCCCCAAAGCCCTCCAAGACCCTCCAACCCTCCCCCAGCACGACTCCAACTGACTCGCGCCCCCCCCCAACCCCTTCTGTGACCCCTGGAGGCCCCCCCCGAGCCGCCATTCCCGGGTTATTCCCGGTTTTCCCCCCGTTATCCCCGGGAATTCCCGGGGTCCCTCACCGGGATCGTTCCGGAGCCCGCGGGGTCCCGGGAACGTGGCACCGCCGAGATCTCGCGAGACCCCGCGGGAAAAGGGGCGTGGCCGAAGGGCGAACGTTGCCAGTCTCCGAGATGGCGGCGCGGCTTCGATGCGAGATCTCGCAAAATCCCGCGAGAAAAAAGACAAGGGGAGAAAAACGGGCAAAAGTGCCAGTCTCCAAGATGGCGGCGAGGCTTCAGAATGCAATCTCGCGAGATCTCGCGAGGAAGAGGGAGAGCCGCGCTGGACCGCGCCTTAAGGGGGATCCCAGCCTGGATTTGGAGGTTCTAAGATAAATTTTGGCGGTTCCATGTTGGATTTGAGGGGTTCTGCTTGGATTTGAGGGGTTCCTGCGGGAAGCGGGAGGCTCAACACCTGCTCGCTGAGGAGCGGGCGGAAGTGCCCGCGACAATATGGCGTCGTGGCTTCACGTGTGATCTCGCGAGATCTGCCGGGAGAAGAGAGACAACTCATCGAATGACAGAACACGGGCTGATTTGGGCTGGGAAGAATCTGTGAGGGTCTGCAGGGTGTGTTTGGGTGGTCCCAGGGTGTACCTGGGGGGGTTCTGGACCGGATTTGAGAGGCTCTGACCAGTTCTGCTCATTCTAGACTGAGAGAGAACCTCGCTGACCGGACAGAGCTGCCCTCAACCAACATAGCGCCGCGGCTTCACGCGTGATCTCGCGAGATTCTGCGCGGAAAGAGGGAGCCCTCACAGAATGGGCAGAATTCCTGAAGGGCTCCAGCGGGATTTGGAGGCCCTAGGCTGGATTTGGAGACTCCAGGGGATATTTTGGGGTCCTGGGGTGTATTTGTTTATTCCCAGAGTGTATTCGAGAGGCTCTGCCCGGATCTAATAAAACAGGGCAGGCCTTGCCCTTAACCAACATGGCGCCGCGGCTTCACGCGTGATCTCGCGAGATTCTGCGCGGGACGAAGGAACGCTCGGAGACCGGGCAGAATCCCTGAAGAGCTCCAGACGGGATTTGGGGTCCCAGGGTGAATTTGGGGGGGGTCCCAGCGTGTATTTTGGAGGTCCCTGTGTGTATTTTCTGGTTCCCAAACTGTATTTTAGAGGCTCTACCCGGATCTGGAGAAACCGGGCAGACCTTGCCCTTAACCAACATGGCGCCGCGGCTTCGGGCGACGTCTCGCGAGACCTCGCGCGGGATTCGCGGGCGGAGAGTGCTGGCAGAAGGTCGGGCGGAAGTTCCTCGCCGGGCGGCGTCGGCCGCGGGCGCCGCTTCCGGCGGACACGCGGTGCATTGTGGGCCCGTGGCGGCCCCGGCGGCGGCGGCGGAGCGGGGCCGAGGCGGCGGGGGGGGGGGGGGGCCGGCCCCGGGGGGGGGGGAAGGGGCGGATTTGGGGGGTCCCGAGACCCCCCGGACCCCCCCCGGCAGCGCGGGATGGGCGACAGCGACCGCGGTCAGCGGGGCACGGGACGGGGGGGGGGGCGCGGGAAGGATGGGGAGGGGGATAAGGGGGGTCCTGGAGGGGCTTTGGGGGGGTCCTGGAGGGGGTTTGGGGGGTCCTGGGAGGGTTTGGGGGGTCCTGGGGTGGGTTTGGGGGGTCCTGAGGGGGGTTGGGGGGGTCCGAGAGGCGATTCGGGGGGGATTTCGAGGGTCCTGGGGTGGGTTTGGGCTGCCCTGAGTAGGATTTGGGGGGTCCCGAATGGGTTTGGGGTGGATTTAGGGGGTCCTGGGGTGGGTTTGGCGTGCCCTGGGTAGGATTTGGGGGGTCCCGAATGGGTTTGGGGTGGATTTAGGGGGTCCTGGGGTGGGTTTGGGGTGCCCTGGGTAGGATTTTGGGGGTCCTGGGGTGCGTTGGGGGCTCCTGGGGTGAGTTTGGGGGGTCCTGGGGGGGGTTTGAGGGGTCCTGGAGTGGGTTTGGGGGGTCCTGAATGGGTTTGGGGTGGATTTGGGGGGTCCTGGAGGGGATTTGGGAGTCCTGAGGGGGGTTTAGGGGGTCCTGAATGGGTTTGGGGTGGATTTGGGGGGTCCGGAGGGGGGATTGGGGGCTCCTGGGGTAGATTTGGGGTGGATTTGGGGGGTCTGGGGTGGGTTTCGGGTACCCTGGGTAGGATTTTGGGGGTCCCGAATGGGTTTGGGGTGGATTTAGGGAGTCCTGGGGTGGGTTTGGGGGGTCCTGGGGTGGATTTGGGGGGTCCTGAGGGGGGTTTGGGGGTCTCTCACCCGATTTTGGGGGTCCCTGACCCGATTGGAGGGGGCTTGGGGTGATTTTGGTGGTCTCTGACCTGATTTTAGGGGTCCCTGACCCGATCTTGGAGGGTCTGGGGTGATTTTGGGGGGTCCCTGAGTGGATTTTGGGGGTCCTCGATGGGATTTTGGGGTGGTTGGGGTGATTTTGGGGGTCCCTGATGGGATCTGGGGGGTCCTTGATGGATTTTGGGGGTCCCTGACCCGATTTGGGGGGTCCCTGACCCGATTTCAGGAGGTCTGGGGTGATTTCGGGGGTCCCTGATGGGATCTGGGGGGTCCTTGATGGGATTTTAAGGGTCCCTGATGGGATTTTGAGGGTCCTCGATGAGATTTTGGGGGTCCCTGACTGGATCTTGGGGGGGTCTGGGGTGATTTTGGGGGTCCCTGATGGGATTTTGGGGGCATTCGGGGGGTCTCTGATGGGATTTTGGGGGTCCATGATGGGATTTTGGGGGCATTTGGGGGGTCTCTGATGGGATTTCGGGGTGTTTATGACGTTTTTGGGGGTCCCAGATGGGATTTTGGGGGTCCCTGACTGGATCATGGGGGGGTCTGGGGTGATTTTGGGGGTCCCTGATGGGATTTTGGGGGGATTTGGGGGGTCCCTGGTGGGATTTTGGGGGTCCATGATGGGATTTTGGGGGCATTTGGGGGGTCTCTGATGGGATTTCGGGGTGTTTATGATGTTTCTGGGGGTCCCTGATGGGGTTTTTGGGGGTCCCTGGTGGGATTTCGGGGGTCCCTGATGGGATTTTGGGGTGTTTGGGGTGATTTTGGGGGTCCCTGATGGGATTTTGGGGGTCACTGATGGGATTTCGGGGTGTTTGGGGTGATTTTGGGGGTCCCTGATGGGATTTTGGGGGTCACTGATGGGATTTTGGGGGTGTTTATGATGTTTTTGGGGGTCCCTGATGGCATTTTGGGGGTCCCTGGTGGGATTTTGGGGTGTTTATGATGTTTTTGGGGGTCCCTGGTGGGATTTCGGGGTGTTTATGACGTTTTTGGGGGTCCCTGCCCCGATTTCGGGGGTCCCTGACCCTCTCCCGGGGGGTCTCCCCCCCCTTTTTGCCCCCCCAGACTGCCGGAGCCCCGACAGCTCGAGCGCCGCCTCCCCCCCCCCCCTCGGAGCCCCCCCGGCCCCCCATGGGGTCCCCCCTGGCCCCCCCCCCAAATTTGGGGTCCCCTCTGCCCCCTCCCCCGAATTTGGGGTCCCCCTTCCCCGTCATCAGCTCGTCCTTGGGGTCCCCGGGGGTCCCCGCGACCCCCGCCCTCGCCTTCGGGCCCGTCAGCAGCCCCCAGGTGAGGGGGGGGGAAATTTGGGGGGGATTTGGGGGGGTTTGGGGGGGAGTTGGGGGGATTTGGGGGGATTTGATGGGGTTTGAGGGGATTTGGGGGGATTTGGGGGGGCTTGGGGGGGATTTGGGGGAGTTTGGGGGGGATTTAGGGTAATTTGAGGGGTTTGGGGAGGGTTTGAGGGGGTTTGGGGGGGATTGGAGGGGGTTTGGGGGAGGATTTGGGGGGGTTTGGGGGGATTTGGGGGGGATTTTTGGAGGTTTGGGGGGGATTTGGGGGGGTTTGGGGGGATTTGGGGGGGGGTTGAGGGGGATTTGGGGGGATTTAAGGGGGTCCCCGCGACCCCCGCCCTCGCCTTCGGGCCGGTCAGCAGCCCCCAGGTGGGGGGGGGAGATTTTTGGGGGGTTTGGGGGGGATTTGGGGGGGATTTAGGGGAGTTTGGGGAGAATTTGGGGGGGTTTGGGGGAGTCACAGGGAGGGTTGGGGGGGATTTGGGGGGTATTTTGGGTTCTCTGACCCATTTTGGGGTCTCCCTGACCCATTTTGGGTTCTCTGGTATATTTGGGTTCTCTTTGACCCATTTTGGGGTGTCCCTGACCCATTTTGGGGTCTCCCTGATGTATTTTGGATTCTCTGGTATATTTGGGGTGTCCCTGACCCATTTTGGGTTCTCCCTGACCCATTTTGGGTTCTCCCTGACCCGTTTTGGGGTCTCCCTGACCCATTTTGGGGTCTCCCTGACCCGTTTTGGGGTCTCCCTGACCCATTTTGGGGTCTCCCTGACCCGTTTTGGGGTCTCCCTGACCCATTTTGGGTTCTCCCTGAGCCGTTTTGGGGTCTCCCTGACCCATTTTGGGTTCTCCCTGACCCATTTTGGGGTCTCCCTGACGTATTTTGGGTTCTCTGACCCATTTTGGGGTCTCCCTGACCCGTTTTGGGGTCTCCCTGACCCATTTTGGGGTCTCCCTGACCCGTTTTGGGGTCTCCCTGACCCATTTTGGGTTCTCTGGTATATTTGGGTTCTCTTTGACCCATTTTGGGGTGTCCCTGACCCATTTTGGGGTCTCCCTGATGTATTTTGGATTCTCTGGTATATTTGGGGTGTCCCTGACCCATTTTGGGTTCTCCCTGACCCATTTTGGGGTCTCCCTGACCCGTTTTGGGGTCTCCCTGACCCATTTTGGGGTCTCCCTGACATACTTTGGGTTCTCTGATGTATTTGGGGTCTCCCTGACATATTTTGGGTGTCCCTGACATATTTGGGGTGTCCCTGACCGGTTTTGGGGTGCGTGCCCCCCCAGATCAACTCGACGGTGCCGCTGTCGGGGCTCCCCCCCGTGAGCAGCTCGGACGACGTGAAGCCCCCCCCGGGAATTCGGGGACCCCCCCCCTGCCCCCCCCACGGCCCCGGCAAGAGACTCTGCGCCATCTGCGGGGACAGGTCCTCGGGTACCCCAAAAACCCCAGAAATGACCCCAAAACGGGGGGTTGGGGGGGAAAAATGGGGGTTTGGGGGCAGAAATGGGGGGTTTGGGGGCAGAAATGGGGGATTTGGGGTCAGAAATGGGGGGTTTGGGGTCAGAAATGGGGGGTTTGGGCCATCTGCGGGGACAGGTCCTCGGGTACCCCAAAAACCCCAGAAATGACCCCAAAACGGGGGTTGGGGGGGAAAAATGGGGGTTTGGGGGCAGAAATGGGGGGTTTGGGGTCAGAAATGGGGGATTTGGGGTCAGAAATGGGGATTTGGGGTCAGAAATGGGGGGTTTGGGCCATCTGCGGGGACAGGTCCTCGGGTACCCCAAAAACCCCAAAACCAGCCCCAAAACGGGGGTTGGGGGGGAAAAATGAGGGTTTGGGGGCAGAAATGGGGGGGTTGGGGGTCAGAAATGGGGGGGGAGGAACCCAAAAATGGGGGGTTTGGGGTCAGAAATGGGGGGGTTGGGGGTAAAAATGGGAGGTTTGGGGTCAGAAATGGGGGATTTGGGCCATCTGCGGGGACAGGTCCTCGGGTACCCCAAAAACCCCAGAAATGACCCCAAAACGGGGGTTGGGGGGGAAAAATTGGGGGTTGGGGGTCAGAAATGGGGGGGGAGGAACCCAAAAATGGGGGGTTTGGGGTCAGAAATGGGGGGTTTGGGCCATCTGCGGGGACAGGTCCTCGGGTACCCCAAAAACCCCAGAAATGACCCCAAAATGGGGATTGGGGGGAAAAATGGGGGTTTGGGGGGGTAAAAATGGAGGATTTGGGGTCAGAAATGGGGGTTTGGGGTCAGAAATGGGGGATTTGGGGTCAGAAATGGGGGATTTGGGCCATCTGCGGGGACAGGTCCTCGGGTACCCCAAAAACCCCAAAACCAGCCCCAAAACGGGGGGTTGGGGGGGAAAATGGGGGTTTGGGGTAAAAAATGGGGGGTTTGAGGTCAGAAATGGGGGGGAGGAACCCAAAAATGGGGGGTTTGGGGTCAGAAATGGGGGGTTTGGACCATCTGCGGGGACAGGTCCTCGGGTACCCCAAAAACCCCAGAAATGACCCCAAAACGGGGGTTGGGGGGGAAAATGGGGGGCTTGGGGGGGTAAAAATGGAGGATTTGGGGTCAGAAATGGGGGTTTGGGGTCAGAAATGGGGCATTTGGGCCATGTGCGGGGACAGGTCCTCGGGTACCCCAAAAACCCCAGAAATGACCCCAAAACGGGGGTTGGGGGGGAAAAATGGGGGTTTGGGGTCAGAAATGGGGGGGAGGAACCCAAAAATGGGGGGTTTGGGGTCAGAAATGGGGGATTTGGGGGTAAAAATGGGAGGTTTGGGGTCAGAAATGGGGGATTTGGGCCATCTGCGGGGACAGGTCCTCGGGTACCCCAAAAACCCCAGAAATGACCCCAAAACGGGGGTTGGGGGGGAAAAATTGGGGCTTGGGGGTCAGAAATGGGGGGGGAGGAACCCAAAAATGGGGGGTTTGGGGGTAAAAATGGGGGGTTTGGGGTCAGAAATGGGAGGAAGGAACCCAAAAATGGGGGATTTTGGGTCAAAAGGGGGGGGAAGGAACCCAAAAATGGGGGGAAGAAACCCAGAATTGGGTTTTGGGGTTAAAAAATGGGGATTTGGGGTTAAAAGTGGGGGCGGGAGGGGATTTTGAGACCATTTTTGGGCCGTTTTAGGGCCGCTTTTGGGCTCTTTTAGGTCGATTTTGGGCAATTTTAAATTTTCATTAGTTTTTCCAATTTTGGCCGATTCTGACCCGATTTTTGGGGTGATTTCTGCTATTTTTGGATGTCCCTAGAGAACTGCAGGGTCTGGACCTGGAAAAGTTTTGAGAGGGGATTTTAGAGGGCAGTTTTGGGCTATTTTAGGCCGATTTTGGGTGATGTTAAGTTTCTGCCAATTTTACCAATTTTGACCAATTCTGACCCGACTTTTGGGGCAATTTTGGCCATTTTTTGGTGATTTCAAATAATTTTGGGAGTTTGGCGATCCTGAGATGATTTTGGGGTATTTTCCAAATACATTTTCAATTCTTTTTAGGGTTTTCTGGGGTGATTTTGGGGTGATTTTGGACAATTTTAAATTTTCATGAATTTTCCCGATTTTGGCCGATTCTGACCCGATTTTTGGGCCGATTTCTGCCACTTTTGGCCCATCCCAGGGAAACACTACGGGGTGTCGAGCTGTGAGGGCTGCAAGGGGGATTCTGGAGCCCTTTTAGGGTCATTTTGGGGCTATTTTAGATCAATTTTGGGCGATTACAAATTTCTGCCGATTTTCCCCATTTTGGCCGATTCTGACCCAATTTTTGGGCCCATTTTGGCCATTTTTTGTCCATCCCAGGGAAGCACTACGGGGTGTCGAGCTGTGAGGGCTCCAGGTAGGGTTTTAGAGGCTTTTTAGGACCATTTTAGGTCTCTTTCAGGTCGATTTTGCGCGATTTTAAGTTTTCATGAATTTTCCCAATTTTGGCTGATTCTGACCCGATTTTTGGGCCGATTTCTGCCACTTTTTGGCCCATCCCAGGGAAGCACTACGGGGTCTGGATCTACAAGGGCCACAAGTGGGATTTTGGAGGCCTTTTAGGACTATTTTAGGTCTCTTTCAGGTCGATTTTGCGCGATTTTAAATTTTCATGAATTTTCCCGATTTTGGCCGATTCTGACCCGATTTTTGGGCCGATTTCTGCCACTTTTTGGCCCATCCCAGGGAAACACTACGGGGTGTCGAGCTGTGAGGGCTGCAAGGGGGATTCTGGAGCCCTTTTAGGGTCATTTTGGGGCTATTTTAGATCAATTTTGGGCGATTACAAATTTCTGCCGATTTTCCCCATTTTGGCCGATTCTGACCCAATTTTTGGGCCCATTTTGGCCATTTTTTGTCCATCCCAGGGAAGCACTACGGGGTGTCGAGCTGTGAGGGCTCCAGGTAGGGTTTTAGAGGCTTTTTAGGACCATTTTAGGTCTCTTTCAGGTCGATTTTGCGTGATTTTAAGTTTTCATGAATTTTCCCAATTTTGGCCGATTCTGACCCGATTTTTGGGCCGATTTCTGCCACTTTTTGGCCCATCCCAGGGAAGCACTACGGGGTCTGGATCTACAAGGGCCACAAGTGGGATTTTGGAGGCCTTTTAGGACCATTTTAGGTCTCTTTCAGGTCGATTTTGCGCGATTTTAAATTTTCATGAATTTTCCCAATTTTGGCCGATTCTGACCCGATTTTTGGGCCGATTTCTGCCACTTTTGGCCCATCCCAGGGAAGCACTACGGGGTGTCGAGCTGTGAGGGCTCCAGGTAGGGTTTTAGAGGCTTTTTAGGACCATTTTTGGTCTCTTTTAGGTCGATTTTGTGTGATTTTAAATTTTCATGAATTTTCCCGATTTTGGCCGATTCTGACCCGATTTTTGGGCCGATTTCTGCCACTTTTGGCCCCTGCCAGGGAAGCACTACGGGGTGTCGAGCTGTGAGGGCTGCAAGGGGGATTTTGGAGTCTTTTTAGGGTCATTTTGGGGCTATTTTAGATCAATTTTGGGCGATTACAAATTTCTGCCGATTTTCCCCATTTTGGCCGATTCTGACCCAATTTTTGGGCCCATTTTGGCCATTTTTTGTCCATCCCAGGGAAGCACTACGGGGTGTCGAGCTGTGAGGGCTCCAGGTAGGGTTTTAGAGGCTTTTTAGGACCATTTTAGGTCTCTTTCAGGTCAATTTTGCGCGATTTTAAGTTTTCATGAATTTTCCCGATTTTGGCCGATTCTGACCCGATTTTTGGGCCGATTTCTGCCACTTTTGGCCCCTGCCAGGGAAACACTACGGGGTGTCGAGCTGTGAGGGTTGCAAGGGGGGATTTTGGAGCCCTTTTAGGACCATTTTAGGTCTCTTTCAGGTCGATTTTGTGCGATTTTAAATTTTCGATAATTTTCCCAATTTTGGCCGATTCTGACCCGATTTTTGGGCCGATTTCTGCCGTTTTTGGGCCCTGCCAGGGAAGCACTACGGGGTGTCGAGCTGTGAGGGCTGCAAGGGGGATTTTGGAGTCTTTTTAGGGTCATTTTGGGGCTATTTTAGATCAATTTTGGGCGATTATGAATTTCTGCCGATTTTCCCAATTTTGGCCGATTCTGACCCGATTTTTGGGCCGATTTCGGCCGTTTTTGGGCCCTGCCAGGGAAGCACTACGGGGTGTCGAGCTGTGAGGGCTGCAAGGGCTTCTTCAAGCGCACGATCCGCAAGGACCTGACCTACACGTGCCGCGACAACCGCGACTGCGTCGTCGACAAGCGGCAGCGCAACCGCTGCCAGTACTGCAGATATCAGAAGTGCCTCGCCACCGGCATGAAGAGGGAGGGTGAGCCACTGGGAGGGACTGGGAGGGACTGGGACAAACTGGGAGGGACCGGGACAAAATTTGGGGAGAAAAAATGGTGGTTTCGGGGGCGAAAACGGGGAAAAAATGCGATTTTTGGGGGGCGAAAATGGGGGAAAAATGAGATTTCGGGGGTACTGGGAATACTGGGGAGGGACTGGGAGGGAACTGGGAGCACTGGGAGGGAACTGGGACAAACTGGGAGCACTGGGAGCACTGGGAGGGAGTGGGAGGACTGGGAGGTGGCTGGGAGGGACTGGGAGCACTGGGAGGTGGCTGGGACAAACTGGGAGTACTGGGAGGGAACTGGGAGCACTGGGAGGTGGCTGGGACAAACTGGGAGTACTGGGAGGGAACTGGGAGCACTGGGAGGTGGCTGGGACAAACGGGGAACACTGGGAGGGACTGGGAGCACTGGGAGGGACTGGGAGTACTGGGAGGCACTGGGAAGGAACTGGGAGCACTGGGAGCGACTGGGAGGGACTGGGAAGGAACTGGGAGCACTGGGAGCAACTGGGAGCACTGGGAGGGAACTGGGAGGGACTGGGAGTACTGGAAGGGACTGGGAGCACTGGGAGGGAACTGGGAGCACTGGGAAGTAACTGGGAGCGCTGGGAGGGAACTGGGAACACTGGGATAGACTGGGAGCACTGGGAAGGAACTGGGAGGGACTGGGAGCACTGGGATAGACTGGGAGGGCACTGGGAGCACTGGGAGGGCACTGGGAGCATTGGGAGTACTGGGAGGTGACTGGGAGCACTGGGATAGACTGGGAGGGCACTGGGAGCACTGGGAGGGCACTGGGAGCACTGGGAGGGCACTGGGAGCACTGGGAGGGCACTGGGAGCACTGGGAGCACTGGGAGGGCTGCCAGTACTGCAGATATCAGAAGTGCCTCGCCACCGGCATGAAGAGGGAGGGTGAGCCACTGGGAGGGACTGGGACAGACTGGGAGGGACTGGGAGGGGCGTTGGGAAAAAAATCGGGGAGAGAAACGGCGGTTTCGGGGGCGAAAACGGCGAAAAAATGTGATTTTGGGGGGCGAAAATGGGGGAAAAAATGAGATTTTGGGGGGTGAAAATGGGGACTGGGGATGGTGGGGGGGGACTGGGAGGCAACTGGGAGCACTGGGTGGGACTGGGAGCACTGGGACAGACTGGGAGCACTGGGAGGGACTGGGAGGGCAGTGGGAGCACTGGGAGGGACTGGGAGCACTGGGAGGGACTGGGAGGGCACTGGGAGCACTGGGACAAACCCTTTCCCAAAGGTTTTTCCCACGTTTTCCCTGTTCCCCCAGCGGTGCAGGGCCCCCCAAATCCACCCCAGACTGATCCAGGACCCCCCAAATCCACCCCAAACTCACCCAGAGTCCCCCAAATCCACCCCAAACCCGCCCAGGGTCCCCAAAATCCACCACAGGACCCCCCAAAATCCACCACAAACCCACCCAGGGTCCCCCAAATCCACCCCAAACCCCCCCAGGACCCCCCAAATCCTTTCCCAAAGGTTTCTCCCCCCTTTTCCCTGTTCCCCCAGCGGTGCAGGGCCCCCCAAATCCACCCCAGACTGATCCAGGGTCCCCCAAATCCAACCCAGACCCCCTTAAATCCACCCCAAACCCACCCAGGACCCCCCAGATCCACCCCAAACCCACCCAGGGTCCCCCAAATCCAACCCAAACCCACCCAGGATCCCCCAAATCCACCCCAAACCCCCCCCAGGCCCCCCCAAACCCTTTCCCAAAGGTTTGTCCCCCGTTTTCCCTGTTCCCCCAGCGGTGCAGGAGGAGCGGCAGCGGGGGAAGGACAAGGAAGGGGAGGGGGATTTCGGGGTCCCCCCCAACGAGGAGATGCCGGTGGAGAAGCTCCTGGAGGCCGAGCTGGCCGTGGAGCCAAAGAACGACGACGGCGCCGGGCCCGGAGGAACCTCGGTGGGTGTCCCAAAAATTTGGGAAAGCCCCGAAATCCCCCAAAAAATCTGCTCTTAAACCCCAAAATCCTGCCCGGATTCACCCAAATCCTGCCCCAATCCATCCAGGATCCTCCAAATCCACCCCAAAATGATCCAGGACCCCCCAAATCCACCCTAAACTGATCCAGAGTCCTTTAAATCCACCCCAAAATGATCCAGGACCCCCCAAATCCACCCCAAAATGATCCAGGACCCCCCAAATCCACCCCAAAATGATCCAGGACCCCCCAAATCCAGCCCGGAGGAACCTCGGTGGGTGTCCCAAAAATTTGGGAAAGCCCCAAAATCCCCCAAAAAATCGGTCTCTGAACCTCAAAATCCTGCCCAGATTCACCCAAATCCTGCCCAGATTCACCCAAATCCACCCAGGATCCCTCAAATCCATCCCAGATCCCCTTAAATCCACCCCAAACTGATCCAGGATCCCCCAAATCCACCCCAAACTGATCCGGAGCCCCTAAATCCACCCCAAAATGATCCAGGACCCCCCAGATCCACCCCAAAGCCACCCAGGACCCCCCAAATCCAGCCCAAAATGATCCAGAGTCCTTAAAATCCACCCCAAATTGATCCAGGACCCCCCAAATCCAGCCCGGAGGAACCTCGGTGGGTGTCCCCAAAATTTGGGAAAGCCCCGAAATCCCCCAAAAAATCTGCTCTTAAACCCCAAAATCCTGCCCAGATTCACCCAAATCCTGCCCAGATTCACCCAAATTCATCCAGGACCCCCCAAATCCAGCCCGGAGGAACCTCGGTGGGTCCCTAAAAAATTTGGGAAAGCCCCGAAATCCTAAAAAAATTGGCCCTTAAACCCCAAAATCCTGCCCAGATTCACCCAAATCCTGCCCCAATCCATCCAGGATCCTCCAAATCCACCCCAAACCGATCCAGGACCCCCCAAATCCACCCTAAACTGATCCAGAGTCCTTTAAATCCACCCCAAAATGATCCAGGACCCCCCAAATCCACCCCAAAATGATCCAGGACCCCCCAAATCCAGCCCGGAGGAACCTCGGTGGGTGTCCCCAAAATTTGGGAAAGCCCCGAAATCCCCCAAAAAATCTGCTCTTAAACCCCAAAATCCTGCCCGGATTCACCCAAATCCTGCCCCAATCCATCCAGGACCCTCCAAATCCACCCCAAAATGATCCAGGACCCCCCAAATCCACCCTAAACTGATCCAGAGTCCTTTAAATCCACCCCAAAATGATCCAGGACCCCCCAAATCCACCCCAAAATGATCCAGGAACCCCCAGATCCATCCCAAAATGATCCAGGACCCCCCAAATCCACCCCAAAATGATCCAGGACCCCCCAAATCCACCCCAAACCGATCCAGGACCCCCCAAATCCACCCCAAAATGATCCAGGACCCCCCCAAATCCAGCCCGGAGGAACCTCGGTGGGTGTCCCCAAAATTTGGGAAAGCCCCGAAATCCCCCAAAAAATCTGCTCTTAAACCCCAAAATCCTGCCCAGGTTCACCCAAATCCTGCCCCAATCCATCCAGGACCCTCCAAATCCACCCCAAACCGATCCAGGACCCCCCAAATCCACCCCAAAATGATCCAGGACCCCCCAAATCCACCCCAAACCCACCCAGGACCCCCCAAATCCAGCCCGGAGGAACCTCGGTGGGTGTCCCCAAAATTTGGGAAAGCCCCGAAATCCCCCAAAAAATCTGCTCTTAAACCCCAAAATCCTGCCCGGATTCACCCAAATCCTGCCCCAATCCATCCAGGATCCTCCAAATCCACCCCAAAATGATCCAGGACCCCCCAAATCCACCCTAAACTGATCCAGAGTCCTTTAAATCCACCCCAAAATGATCCAGGACCCCCCAAATCCACCCCAAAATGATCCAGGACCCCCCAAATCCACCCCAAAATGATCCAGGACCCCCCAAATCCAGCCCGGAGGAACCTCGGTGGGTGTCCCTAAAAATTTTGGAAAGCCCCAAAATCCCCCAAAAAATCGGTCTCTGAACCTCAAAATCCTGCCCAGGTTCACCCAAATCCTGCCCCAATCCATCCAGGACCCTCCAAATCCACCCCAAACCGATCCAGGACCCCCCAAATCCACCCCAAAATGATCCAGAGTCCTTTAAATCCACCCCAAAATGATCCAGGACCCCCCCAAATCCAGCCCGGAGGAACCTCGGTGGGTGTCCCCAAAATTTGGGAAAGCCCCGAAATCCCCCAAAAAATCTGCTCTTAAACCCCAAAATCCTGCCCGGATTCACCCAAATCCTGCCCCAATCCATCCAGGATCCTCCAAATCCACCCCAAAATGATCCAGGACCCCCCAAATCCACCCTAAACTGATCCAGAGTCCTTTAAATCCACCCCAAAATGATCCAGGACCCCCCAAATCCACCCCAAAATGATCCAGGACCCCCCAAATCCACCCCAAAATGATCCAGGACCCCCCAAATCCACCCCAAAATGATCCAGGAACCCCCAGATCCATCCCAAAATGATCCAGGACCCCCCAAATCCACCCCAAAATGATCCAGGACCCCCCAAATCCAGCCCGGAGGAACCTCGGTGGGTGTCCCCAAAATTTGGGAAAGCCCCAAAATACCCCAAAAAATCTGCTCTTAAACCCCAAAATCCTGCCCAGATTCATTCAAATCCTGCCCAGATTCACCCAAATTCATCCAGGACCCCCCAAATCCAGCCCGGAGGAACCTCGGTGGGTGTCCCAAAAATTTGGGAAAGCCCCAAAATCCCCCAAAAAATCTGCTCTTAAACCCCAAAATCCTGCCCAGATTCACCCAAATCCTGCCCCAATCCATCCAGGATCCTCCAAATCCACCCCAAAATGATCCAGGACCCCCCAAATCCACCCTAAACTGATCCAGAGTCCTTTAAATCCACCCCAAAATGATCCAGGACCCCCCAAATCCACCCCAAAATGATCCAGGAACCCCCAGATCCATCCCAAAATGATCCAGGACCCCCCAAATCCACCCCAAACCGATCCAGGACCCCCCAAATCCACCCCAAAATGATCCAGGACCCCCCAAATCCACCCTAAACTGATCCAGAGTCCTTTAAATCCACCCCAAACTGATCCAGGATCCCCCAAATCCACCCCAAACTGATCCAGGACCCCCCAAATCCAGCCCAAATCCAGCCCTGGACCCCCCAAATTCAACCCCAAAATGATCCAGGACCCCCCAAATCCACCCCAAACCGATCCAGGACCCCCCAAATCCACCCCAAAATGATCCAGGACCCCCCAAATCCAGCCCGGAGGAACCTCGGTGGGTGTCCCTAAAAATTTGGGAAAGCCCCAAAATCCCCCAAAAAATTGGCATCTGAACCCCAAAATCCTGCCCAGATTCACCCAAATCACACTTGGATGTCCCAAATCCAGCCCAAACTGATCCAGGACCCCCCAAATCCACCCCAAAATGATCCAGGACCCCTCAAATCCACCCCAAAATGATCCAGAGTCCTTTAAATCCACCCCAAACTGATCCAGGACCCCCCAGATCCAACCCAGACCCCCTTAAATCCACCTCAAACCCACCCAGGACCCCCAAATTCAGCCCAAATTCCTCCAGGACACCCCAAATCCAGCCCAGACCCCCCCAAATCCAACCCAAACCCACCCAGGACCCCCCCAAATCCAGCCCAGACCCCGTTAAATCCTGGGTGGGTTTGGGGTGGATTTAAAGGGGTCTGGGCTGAATTTGGGGGGTCCTGGAGGTGGTTGGGGTAAAATTTTAGGGGTCCTGGGTGGGTCTGGGGTGGATTTGGGGGGTCCTGTTTGGGTTTGGGGTGAATTTGGAGAGTCTGGGGTGGTTTTGGGGGTGTCTTGGGGGGGTTTGGGGTGGATTTGGGGGGTCCTGGATCGGTCTGGGGTGGATTTAAGGGGGTCTGGGCTGGATTTGGGGGTGTCCTGGGTGGGTTTGGCGTGGATTTGGGGGGTCCTGGGTGGATTTGGGGTGGATTTGGGGGGTCCTGGGTGGGTCTGAGGCGGATTTAAGGGGGTTTGGGGTGGATTTGGGCGTGCCCTGGGTGGGTTTGGGGTGGATTTGGGGGGTCTTGGGTGGGTCTGAGGCAGATTTAAGGGGGCCTGGGGTGGATTTGGGGGTCCTGGGTGGGTTTGGGGTGGTCCTGGATGGTTCTGGAGTGGGTTTGGGGTGGATTTTGGGGAGTCTGGGGTGGATTTGGGGGTTCCTGGATCAGTTTGGGGTAAATTTGGGGGGTCCTGGGGATGTTTAGGGTGGATTTTGGGGGTCCTGGGTGGGTCTGGGGTGGATTTGAGGGCTTCTGGGTGGGTTTGGGGTAAATCTGGGGGGTCTTGGGTGGATTTGGGATGAATTTGGGGGGAATTTGGTGGGTCTGGGGTGGATTCAGGGGGTCCTGGGTGGGTTTGGGGTAAATTTGGGGGATCCTGGGGATGTTTAAGGTGGATTTGGGGGGTCCTGGATGGGTCTGGGGTGGCTTTTGGGGGGCCTTGGGTGGGTCTGGGGTGGATTTGGGATGATTTTGGGGGGAATTCCGTGGGTTTGGGGTAAATTTGGGGGGTCCTGGGGATGTTTAAGGTGGATTTGGGGGGTCCTGGGTGGGGCTGGGGTGGCTTTTGGGGGGTCCTGGGTGGGTCTGGGGTGGATTTGGGATGAATTTGGGGGGAATTCAGTGGGTCTGGGCTGAATTTGGGGGGTCCTGGGGATTTTTAGGGTGGATTTGGGGGGTCCTGGATGGGTCTGGGGTGGCTTTTGGGGGGTCCTGGGGATGTTTAGGGTGGATTTGGGGGGTCCTGGGTGGGTCTGGGGTGGATTTGGGATGAATTTGGTGGGTCTGGGCTGGATTTTGGGGGGTCCTGGGGATTTTTAGGCTGGATTTTGGGGGGTCCTGGGTGTGTCTTTAAACCCCCCCTAAACCCCCCCAATCCCGACCCTTCCCTGAGCGATTCTGGTGATTTTTGGGTTGGTTTTGACCCCCTGGACGTGATTTTTTGGGGGTTTTTGGGGGTTCAGGGTGGGATTTTGGGGGAGATTTTGGGGCCCAGGGTTGGATTTTGAGGAGATTTGGGGGCTCAGGGTGGAATTTTGGGGTCCAGGGTGGGATTTTGGGGAGATTTTGGAGTCCAGGGTGGGGTTTTTGTGGCAATTTTAGGGTCCAGGGTGGGATTTTGGGGGTCCAGGGTGGTATTTTGGGGTCCAGGGGTGGGATTTTTGGGAGATTTCAGGGTGGAATTTTGGGGTCTTTAAATCCCCTCCCTCCAAACCCCCCCAATCCCGACCCTTCCCTGAGCGATTCTGGTGATTTTTGGGGTGCTTTTGACCCCCTGGGTGGGATTTTTTGGGGGTTTTTGGGGTTCAGGGTGGGATTTTGGGGTCCAGGGTGGTATTTTGGGGTTTAGGGGTAGGAGTTTTGGGAGATTTCAGTGTGGAATTTTGGGGTCTTTAAATCCCCTCCCTCCAAACCCCCCCAATCCCGACCCTTCCCTGAGCGATTCTGGTGATTTTTGGGGTGCTTTTGACCCCCTGGGTGTGATTTTTTGGGGGTTTTTGGGGTTCAGGCTACCGGGGGAGGGGGTTTTGAATTGGGGGGGTCTGTATTTGACCCGCTGCCCCCCCAAAATTCAGCCCAATGACCCGGTGACCAACATCTGCCAGGCGGCCGACAAGCAGCTCTTCACCCTCGTCGAGTGGGCCAAGAGGGTCCCCCACTTCTCGGGGCTCCCCTTGGACGACCAGGTCATCCTGCTGCGGGCAGGTGAGGGATTTGGGGGGGTTAAATGGGATTTGGGGGGGTTGGAGGGGATTTGGGGAGGTTTGGGGGGGATTTGGGGGGTTAAAATGGGATTTAGGGGGGATTCGGGGGGGATTTGAGGGGCTTAAATGGGATTGAGAGAGGGATTTGGGGAGGTTTTGGGGGGACTTTGGGAGGTTTGGGGGGGATTTGAGGGGGGTTGGGGGGGATTTGGGGAGGTTTGGGGGGGATTTGGGGGGATTTGGGGGGGATTGGAGGGGTTTAAATGGGATTTAGGGGGGGATTTGGGGAGGTTTGCGGGGGTTAAGTGGGATTTAAATGGGGATTTGGGGAGGATTTGAGGAGAATTTGAGGGGATTTGGGGGGTCACAGAGGGGATTTGGGGGGGTTTAGGGGGATTAGAGGGGATTTGGGAGGTTTGAAGGGGATTTGGGGGGATTTAGAGGGGATTTGGGGGAATGGGGGGGGTTAAAGGGCCCCCACTTCTCGGGGCTCCCCTTGGACGACCAGGTCATCCTGCTGTGGGCAGGTGAGGGGGTTTGGGGGGGTTAAATGGGATTTGGGGGGGGGGGGTTGGAGGGGATTTGGGGAGGTTTGGGGGGGATTTGGGGGGTTAAAATGGGATTTAGGGGGGATTCGGGGGGGATTTGAGGGGCTTAAATGGGATTTAGGGGGGATTTGGGGAGGATTTGGGGGGGATTTGAGGGGATTTGGGGAGGTTTTGGGGGGATTTTGGGAGGTTTGAAGGGGATTTGAGGGGGGTTGGGGGAGATTTGGGAAGGTTTGGGGGGGATTTGGGGGGTTTAAATGGGATTTAGGGGGGATTCGGGGGGGATTTGAGGGGCTTAAATGGGATTGAGAGAGGGATTTGGGGAGGTTTTGGGGGGACTTTGGGAGGTTTGGGGGGGATTTGAGGGGGGTTGGGGGGGATTTGGGGAGGTTTGGGGAGATTTGGGGAGGTTTGGGGGGGATTGGAGGGGTTTAAATGGGATTTAGGGGGGGATTTGGGGAGGTTTGGGGGGGATTTCGGAGGGTTCGGGGCAGATTTCAGGGGGTTTGGGGGGGATTTGGGGGGGATTTGAGGGGGTTTGGGAGGTTTGAAGGGGATTTTGGGAGGTTTGAAGGGGATGTGGGAAGGTTTGGGGGGGATTTGGGAAGGTTTGGGGGGGATTTTGGGAGGTTTGAAGGGGATTTGGGGGGGATTTGGGGAGAATTTGAGAGGGTTTAGGGGGTCACAGAGGATTTGAGGGGGTTTAGGGGGGATTAGAGGGGATTTGGGGAGGTTTGGGGGGGATTTGGGGAGGTTTGGGGGGGATTTGGGGGGTTTAAATGGGATTTAGGAGGGATTTGGGGGGGATTTGAGGGGTTTAAATGGGATTTAAATGGGGATTTGAGGGGATTTGGGGAGGTTTGGAGGGGATTTGAGGGATTTAAATGGGATTTAGGGGGGGATTTGGGGGGGTTTGAGAGGATTTGGGGGGGATTTGAGGGGATTTGGGGAGGTTTTGGGGGGATTTTGGGAGGTTTGAAGGGGATTTGAGGGGATTTGGGGAGGTTTGGGGAGGATTTGGGGGGGGATTAGAGGGGTTTGTGGAAATTTGCCGGGATTTGGGAGGGTATTTCAGGTTTCCTGACCCCGAATTCCCGGGAATTTGGGTCATTCCAGGCTGGAATGAGCTGCTCCTCTCCTCCCGCCCCATAGACTTGACTCCTTCCACCATCAAATTTGGGGCTCTTCCCATGGAATTTGGGGCACTTCCCATAAATTTCCGTGCTCCCCCATAATTCCTGGGCTTCCCCACGTGGATTTCTCGTCATTCTGACCCCAAATTCCCGGGAATTGTTGGAATTCCAGGCTGGAATGAGCTGCTCCTCCCCTCCCTGGCTCCTTTCGCCGTCGATTTTGGGGCTCTTCCTATAGATTTTGGGGCACTTCCCATAAATTTCCGTGCTCCCCCATAATTCCTGGGCTTCCCCACGTGGATTTCTCGTCGTACTGATCCCAAATTCCCGGGAATTGTTGGAATTCCAGGCTGGAACGAGCTACTCCTCCCCTCCCTGGCTCCTTTCGCTGTCGATTTTGGGGCACTTCCCAGAGATTTTGGGGCACTTCCCAGAGATTTTGGGGCACTTCCCAGAGATTTTGGGGCACTTCCCATAAATTTCTGTGCTCCCCCATAATTCCTGGGCTTCCCCACGTGGATTTCTCGTCGTGCTGACCCCAAATTCCTGGGAATTCCCGACATTCCAGGCTAGAACGAGCTGCTCCTCCCCTCCCTGGCTCCTTTCGCTGTCGATTTTGGGGCTCTTCCCATGGAATTTGGGGCACTTCCCATAAACTTCCGTGCTCCCCCAAAATTCCTGGGCTTCCCCACGTGGATTTCTCGTCGTGCTGACCCCAAATTCCTGGGAATTCCCGACATTCCAAGCTGGAACGAGCTGCTCCTCCCCTCCCTGGTTTCTTTCACGATCAACTTTGGGGCTCTTCCTATAGATTTTGGGGCACTTCCCATAAATTTCCGTGCTCCCCCATAATTCCTGGGCTTCCCCACGTGGATTTCTCGTCGTGCTGATCCCAAATTCCCGGGAATTGTTGGAATTCCAGGCTGGAACGAGCTACTCCTCCCCTCCCTGGCTCCTTTCGCTGTCGATTTTGGGGCTCTTCCCAGAGATTTTGGGGCACTTCCCAGAGATTTTGGGGCACTTCCCATGTATTTCCATACTCCCCCATAATTCCTGGGCTTCCCCACATGGATTTCTCGTCGTGCTGACCCCAAATTCCTGGGAATTCCAGGCTGGAATGAGCTGGTCATCAGAATTCCGTCACGAATTCTGAGACTCGCCCCTTAGATTTTGGGCACTTCCTATAGATTTTGGGGCACTTCCCATAAATTTCCGTGCTCCCCCATAATTCCTGGGCTTCCCCACGTGGGTTTCTCGTTGTTCTGACCCCGAATTCCCGGGAATTGTTGGAATTCCAGACTGGAACGAGCTACTCCTCCCCTCCCTGGCTCCTTTCGCTGTCGATTTTGGGGCTCTTCCCATAGAATTTGGGGCACTTCCCATAAACTTCTGTGCTCCCCCAAAATTCCTGGGCTTCCCCACGTGGATTTCTCGTCGTGCTGATCCCAAATTCCTGGGAATTCCCAACATTCCAGACTGGAATGAGCTGCTCTTCCCCCTCCCGCCCCATAGACTCGACTCCTTTCACCATCAAGTTTGGGGCTCTTCCCATGGAATTTGGGGCTCATCCCATAAATTTCTGTGCTCCCCCAAAATTCCTGGGCTTCCCCACGTGGATTTCTCGTCGTTCTGACCCCGAATTCCCGGGAATTGTTGGAATTCCAGGCTGGAACGAGCTGCTCCTCCCCTCCCTGGCTCCTTTCGCTGTCGATTTTGGGGCTCTTCCCATGGAATTTGGGGCACTTCCCATAAACTTCTGTGCTCCCCCATAATTCCTGGGCTTCCCCACGTGGATTTCTCGTCGTGCTGACCCCAAATTCCTGGGAATTCCCGACATTCCAGGCTGGAACGAGCTGCTCCTCCCCTCCTTGGTTTCTTTCACGATCAACTTTGGGGCTCTTCCCATAGAATTTGGGGCACTTCCCATAAATTTCCGTGCTCCCCCATAATTCCTGGGCTTCCCCAGGTGGGTTTCTCGTCGTGCTGACCCCGAATTCCCGGGAATTGTTGGAATTCCAGGCTGGAACGAGCTGCTCCTCCCCTCCCTGGCTCCTTTCGCTGTCGTTTTTGGGGCTCTTCCCAGAGATTTTGGGGCACTTCCCATAGAATTTGGGGCACTTCCCAGAGATTTCTGTGCTCCCCCATAATTCCTGGGCTTCCCCACGTGGATTTCTCGTCGTGCTGATCCCAAATTCCTGGGAATTGTTGGAATTCCAGGCTGGAACGAGCTGCTGATCGCGTCGTTCTCTCACCGCTCGATCGCGGTGAAGGACGGGATCCTGCTGGCCACGGGGCTCCACGTGCACAGGAACAGCGCCCACAGCGCCGGGGTCGGGGCCATCTTCGACAGGTGGGGACCCCCCCCCGATTTGGGGACCCCCCCCGGGCCCGAAAATCCCGAAATTCCCCAAAAAATCCCACCCTGAACCCTCAAAATCCCCCAAAAATCCCCCGAAGTCCCCCCAGAATCCCCCCTGAACCCTCAAAATCCCTAAAAATGGGGGGGTTTTGGGGGTTCCCTTTAACTTGGGAGCCCCCTGGGGGGGTTTTGGGAGGGGTCTGAAATTTTGGGAAGGCTCTGGATGCCAGAATTCCGAAAAAAACCCCAAAAAATCCCACCATGGATCGTCCGAATCCCCCCCTGGAAACACCCAAACCACTTTTGATTGGGGCAATTTGGGGGTTCCCCCCAAATTTAGGAGCCCCTGGTGGGTTTTTGGGGGGTCCCTGAAATTTTGGGGCCCTCCTGAACCCCAAAATTCCCGAAATTCCCCAAAAAATCCCGAAATTTCCCCAAAAAATCCCACCATGGATCGTCCAAATCCCCCCCCGTGAACACTCAAAGTGGTTCTGATTGGAGGAATTTGGGGGGTCCCTCCCAAATTTAGGACCCCCTGGTCAGGGTTTGGGGGGTCCCTGAAATTTTGGGAAGGCTCTGGACCCCAAAATTCCCCAAATTCCCCAAAAAATCCCACCCTGAACCCTCAAAATCCCCCAAAAATCCCCCGAAGTCCCCCCAGAATCCCCCCTGAACCCTCAAAATCCCTAAAAATGGGGGGGTTTTTGGGGTTCCCTTTAACTTGGGAGCCCCCTGGGGGGGTTTTGGGAGGGGTCTGAAATTTTGGGAAGGCTCTGGATGCCAGAATTCCCAAAAAACCCCAAAAAAATCCCACCATGGATCGTCCGAATCCCCCCCTGGAAACACCCAAACCACTTTTGATTGGGGCAATTTGGGGGTTCCCCCTCAAATTTAGGACCCCCTGGTGGGTTTTTGGGGGGTCCCTGAAATTTTGGGACACCCCTGAACCCCAAAATTCCCAAAATTCCCCCAAAAATCCCGAAATTCCCCCAAAAATCCCACCATGGATCGTCCAAATCCCCCCCCGTGAACACTCAAAGTGGTTCTGATTGGAGGAATTTGGGGGGTCCCCCCTCAAATTTAGGACCCCCTGGTCAGGGTTTGGGGGGTCCCTGAAATTTTGGGAAGGCTCTGGACCCCAAAATTCCCCAAATTCCCCAAAAAATCCCACCCTGAACCCTCAAAATCCCCCAAAAATCCCCCGAAGTCCCCCCAGAATCCCCCCTGAACCCTCAAAATCCCAAAAAAATGGGGGGGTTTGGGGGTTCCCCCCAAATTCAGGACCCTCCTAGTGGGGTTTTGGGGGGGTCCCTGAAATTTAGGGACCCCCTTCAACCCCAAAATTCCCCAAATTCCCCAAAAAATCCCACCCTGACTCTCAAATTCCCCCAAAGTCCCCCCAAAATCCTCCCCTGAACACTCAAAATCTCTAAAACGGGGGGGTTTGGGGGTTCCCCCCAAATTTAGGACCCCCCCTGGTGGGGTTTGGGGGGGTCCCTGAAATTTTGGGACACCCCTGAACCCCAAAATTCCCCAAATTCCAAAAAAATTCCCACCCTAGACCCTCAAAATCCCCAAAAAATCCCCTGAAGTCCCCCCAAAATCCCCCCTGAACACTCAAAATCCCTGAAAATGGGGGGGTTTTGGGGGTTCCCCCCAAATTTAGGACCCCCTAGTGGGTTTTGGGGGGGGGCCCCGAAATTTTGGGACCCCCTGAACCCCAAAATTCCCCAAATTCCCCTCAAATCCCCTTAAATCCCCCCAAAATCCCCCCCTTACCCCCAAAATCCCTAAAAATGGGGGGGGTTTGGGGGTTCCCTTGAACTCGGGACCCCCCCGGGGGGGGGTTTTGCGGGGTCCCTAAAATTTTGGGACCCCCCTGAACCCCAAAATTCCCAAAAAATCCCACCCTGAACCCCCAAAATCCCCTCAAATCCCCCCAAAATCCCCCCTGAACCCCCAAAATCCCTAAAAATGGGGGGGTTTTGGGGGTTCCCTTGAACTCGGGACCCCCCGGGGGGGGTTTTGGGGGTGCCTAAAATTTTGGGACCCCCCTGAACCCCAAAATTCCCAAAAAGTCCCCCCCAAATTCCTCTAAATCCCCCAAAAATCCCCTTAAATCCCCCCCAAATCCCCCCAAAATCCCCCCTGAACCCCCAAAATCCCTAAAAATGGGGGGGTTTTGGGGGTTCCCTTGAACTCGGGACCCCCCCGGGGGGGGTTTTGGGGGGTCCCTAAAATTTTGGGACCCCCCTGAACCCCAAAATTCCCAAAAAATCCCACCCTGAACCCCCAAAATCCCCTCAAATCCCCCCAAAATCCCCCCTGAACCCCCAAAATCCCTAAAAATGGGGGGGTTTTGGGGGTTCCCTTGAACTCGGGACCCCCCCGGGGGGGGTTTTGGGGGTGCCTAAAATTTTGGGACCCCCCTGAACCCCAAAATTCCCAAAAAGTCCCCCCAAATTCCTCTAAATCCCCCAAAAATCCCCTTAAATCCCCCCAAAATCCCCCCAAAATCCCCCCTGAACCCCAAAATCCCTAAAAATGGGGGGGTTTGGGGTTCCCTTGAACTCGGGACCCCCCCGGGGGGGGTTTTGGGGGGTCCCTGAAATTTTGGGGCCCCTTTTCCCAGGGTTCTGACGGAGCTGGTGTCCAAAATGCGGGACATGAGGATGGACAAGACGGAATTGGGGTGTCTGAGGGCCATCATCCTCTTCAACCCCGGTACAGGGGGGGCTTGGGGGGGTTTGGGGGGATTTGAGGGGATTTGGGGGGGATTTGGGGGGGATTTGAGGGGGTTTGGGGGGGATTTGAGGGGGTTTGGGGGGATTTGGGGGGAATTTTGGAGGGATTTGGGGGGGATTTGGGGGGATTTGAGGGATTTTGGGGGATTTTGGGGGGATTTGGGGGGGATTTGGGGGGATTTGGGGGGAATTTTGGAGGGATTTGGGGGGAATTTGGGGGGATTTGAGGGATTTTGGGGGGATTTAGGGGGGGATTGGGGGGTTTGGGGGAGTTTGAGGGGGATTTGGGGGGGATTTGAGGGGGATTTGGGGGGGATTGGGGGTATTTGGGGGGGTCTGGGGGGATTTAAGGGGGTTTGGCGGGGATTTGAGGGATTTTGGGGGGATTTGGGGGGCGGTTGAGGGGATTTGGGGGGTTTGGGGGAGTTTGAGGGGGTTTGGGGGGGATTTGAGGGGATTTTGGGGGGGATTTGGGGGGATTTGAGGGGAATTTGGGGGGGTTTAGGGGAAATTTGAGGGGGTTTGGGGGGAAGGGTGGTGGGATTGGGGAGAATTTTGGGGGGATTTGGGGAAATTTGGGGGAGATTTGAGGGGGATTTGGGGGGGTTTGGGGATTTTGGGGGGGTTAGGGGGGATTTTGGGGGGGATTTGGGGGAATTTGGGGGGGTCTGGGGGGGATTTGAGGGATTTTGGGGGGATTTGAGGGTGTTTGGGGGGGATTTGAGGGGAATTTGGGGGGGATTTGGGGGATTTGAGGGGAATTTGGGGGGATTTGAGGGGAATTTGGGGGGATTTGGGGGGGTCTGGGGGGGATTTAAGGGGGTTTGGGGGGAATTTAGAAGTGATTTGGGGGGATTTGGGGGAATTTAGGGCAGATTTGGGGGAATTTAGGGGGGTCTGGGGGCGCTTTTAGTGTTTTTCGGGGGGGATTTTGTGGGGTTTGGGGGTATTTTTATGGGGTTTTCTGGAATTTTTGGGGGGTTTTCTGGAGTTCTGGGGGTCTCTCTGACATTTGGGGATTCCCCTGGAATTTTGTGGGTCTCCCTGACGGGTTTTTGGGGCCCCCCCAAACCCCTGGGAGATGGAAAACCCTTGGGAAGTTCGGGGGGGGGTTCCCGGGGAGGGGTTTGGGGGATTTTAGGGGGGATTTGGGGCGGGAATTAAGGGGGTTTTGGGGGAATTTTAGGGGGATTTGAGGGAATTTAGAAGGGATTTGAGGGAATTTAGGGAGATTTGAGGGGGTTTGGGGAGGATTTGAGGGAGTTTGGGGGGGATTTGGGGGAATTTAGGGGGGTCTGGGGGGGCGCTTTTAGAGGTTTTCGGGGGGAATTTTGTGGGGTTTGGGGGTATTTTTATGGGGTTTTCTGGAATTTTGAGGGGTTTTCTGATATTTGGGGATTCCCCTGGAATTTTGGGGGTCTCCCTGACGGATTTTGGGGCCCCCCCAGACGCCAAGGGCCTCTCCAACCCGTCGGAGGTGGAGCTGCTGCGGGAGAAGGTTTACGCCTCCCTCGAGTCCTACTGCAAACAGAAGTACCCCGAGCAGCAGGGCCGGTGGGGACTGGGGGGGTTTGGGGGGTCTGGGGGGGTTTGGGGGGGATTTGAGGGGGGTTGGGGGGGCTTGGGGGATTTGGGGGGGTTTGGAAGGGATTTGGGGGGGATTTGAGGGGGTTTGGGGGGGATTTGAGGGGGATTTGGGGGGATTTATGGGGGATTTGGGGGGATTTATGGGGGATTTGGGGGATTGGGGGGGGTTTGGAGGAGATTTCAGGGGGGTTTCAGGGGGATTTGGGGAGGTTTGGGGGGGGTTGAGGGGATTTGGGGGGGGTTGGGGGGGCTTGGGGGGGATTGGAGGGGATTTGGGGGGGATTTGGGGGGTTGGGGGGATTTGGGGGGATTTGGGGGGGTTTGGGGGGGGTTGGGGGGGATTGGAGGGGATTTGGGGGGGATTTGAGGGGATTTGGGGGGGATTTGGGGGGGTTTGGGGGGGATTGGGGAGGTTTGGGGGGGGTTGGGGGGATTTGAGGGGGATTTGGGGGGATTTGGGGGGGTTTGGGGGAGATTTGGGGGGATTTGAGGGGGATTTGGGGGGGTTTGGGGGAATATGGGGGAGGTTGGGGGGTATTTGAGGGGGGTTTGGGGGGGATTTGGGGAGATTTGAGGGGATTTGAGGGGGTTTGGGGAGGATTTGAGGGGATTTGTGGGGGATTTGAAGGGGTTTGGGGGGGTTTGGGGGGGTTTGGAAGGGATTTGGGGGGATTTGAGGGGATTTGAGGGGGTTTGGGGGGGATTTGAGGGGGATTTGGGGGGATTTATGGGGGATTTGGGGGGATTTGGGGGAGATTTGGGGGGATTTGAGGGGGATTTGGGGGGGTTTGGGGGAATATGGGGGAGGTTGGGGGGTATTTGAGGGGGGATTTGGGGGGGATTTAGGGGGGATTGGGGGGATTTGGGGGGGTTTGAGGGGGATTTGGGGGGATTTGGGGAGGATTGGGGGGGTTTGGGGGGATTTGGGGAGATTTGAGGGGATTTGAGGGGGTTTGGGGAGGATTTGAGGGGATTTGTGGGGGATTTGAAGGGGTTTGGGGGGGATTTGAGGGGGATTTTGGGGGGATTTGAGGGGGATTTGGGGGGGGGTTGGGGGGGATTGGGGGGGTTGGGGGGGTTGGAAGGGATGTGGGGGGATTTGGGGGGGTTTGGGGGGATTTGGGGAGGATTTGAGGGGATTTGGGGGGGATTTGGGGGGATTTGAGGAGGGGTCGAGGGGATTTGGGGGGAATTTGGGTGGGATTTGGGAGAGTTTGAGGGGATTTGGGGAGGTTTGGGGGGGGTTGGGGGGACTTGAGGGGGATTTGGGGGGGATTTGGGGGAGATTTGAGGGGATTTAGAGAGGGTTTGGGGGGGATTTAAGGGGGATGTAAAGGGGATTTGGGAGGATTTGAGGGGGTTGGGGGGGATTTAGGGGGAGATTTGAGGGGGATTTGAGGGGGATTTTGGGGGAATTTGGGAGGGTTTGGGGGGACTTGAGGGGATTTGGGAATGTGGGGGATTCTGGCGTGATTTGGGCTGGATTTTGACGGGATTTGGGCCGATTTTGGGCGGATTTGGGGGCATTTTTTGTGCAATTCGAGGCCATTTCGCTTCAATTTTCATGGAATTTCTTGGGAATTGGATGGAATTTTATGGGAATTTTGGGGAATTCTCAGGAAATTTAGGAATGTGGGGAATTCTGGGCACGACTTGGGCTGGATTTTGACGGGATTTGGGCCGATTTTGGGCGCATTTGGGGCCGTTTTCCCCCCCTTCGGGGCCGTTTTTCGCCGCCGCCTTTCGGGGATTTTTGGGAATTCCTTCCCATAAATCCCCCTCCTGGCAATTCCAGGTTTGCCAAGCTCCTGCTGCGCCTGCCAGCCCTCAGATCCATCGGCCTCAAGTGTCTGGAGCATCTTTTCTTCTTCAAACTCATCGGGGACACCCCCATCGACACCTTCCTCATGGAGATGCTCGAGGCCCCCCACCAGCTCTCCTGAGGGGGGGCGAAAACGCCCCCAAAAACACCCCCAAAAACCCCCCAAAAACCACCCCCAAAAATCCCAAACTCCACCTCCCCGTTTTTTAGAACCCCCCCACCCCCCAAATCCCGCTGTAAAATAACCCTTTTCCCGCTTTTTTCCCCCCCATTTTCCTGCTCTTTTTCCCCAATTTCCAGCTCCATCTGCATTTTTTTGAGGGGGTAGGGGGTCAAAATTCCCACATTTTTCCCCTGTTCCCATTTTTTTCCCCCATTTTCTGGATTTTCCCCTCATTTTCCACCTTTTTTCCTCTTTTTCCAGCGGTTTTTTTCCCATTTTCCACCGTTTTTTTTAGGGGGAGAAGCCCAATTTTCCACATTTTTTTCCCCAATTTTCCACATTTTCCCCCCATTTTCCACCTTTTTCTGGAGGTTTTTTTTTTTGGGGGGGAGGGAAAGGCCAAATTCCAGCTCTCCTGAGGGACAAAAACACCCCAAAACACCCCAAAAAAACACCCCAAAACCCCCCCAAAACCACCCCCAAAAATCCCAAAACCCACCTCCCCATTTTTTAGAACCCCCACCCCCCAAATCCCGCTGTAAAATAACCCTTTTCCCGCTTTTTTCCCCAAAAAACCCCATTTTTCCCCCCATTTTCCCGTTCTTTTTCCCATTTTTCCACCTTTTCCCCCCCATTTTCCAGCTCCTTCCAAATTTTTGTTGGGGGGGGTCAAAATTCCCACATTTTTCCCCATTTTCCACCTTTTCCCCCCCTATTTTCCACCTTTTTTCTCTCATTTTCCGGCCTTTTTCCCCCCCATTTTCCTGCTTTTTCCCCATTTTCCAGCTCTCTCTGGAGCTGTTTTTTTGGGGGAGGGGCCAAAATTCCCACTTTTTCCCCCAATTTCCAGCAGTTTCCCCTCCATTTTCCAGCTCCTTCCAGGTTTTTTTTGGGGGGGTAGGGGGTCAAAATTCCCACATTTTTTCCCTGTTCCCATTTTTTTCCCCCAATTTCCGGCTTTTTTCCCTCATTTTCCACCTTTTTTCCCCATTTTCCATCGTTTTTTTCCCCATTTTCCACCTTTTTTTGAGGGGGGGGGGAAAAGCCCAATTTTCCCACATTTTTTCCCCATTTTCCACCTTTTTTTCTCCTCATTTTCCACCTTTTTTTTCCTCCTCATTTTCCACCTTTTTTTCTCCTCATTTTCCACCTTTTTTTCTCCTCATTTTCCACCTTTTTTTCTCCTCATTTTCCACCTTTTTTTCTCCTCATTTTCCACCTTTTTTCCTCCTCATTTTCCACCTTTTTTTCTCCTCATTTTCCACCTTTTTTTCTCCTCATTTTCCACCTTTTTTCCCCTCATTTTCTGGCCTTTTTACCCTTCCATTTTCCACCTTTTTCCTCCCATTTTCCACCTTTTTCTGGAGGTTTTTTTTCAGGGGGGAAGGGCCAAATTCCAGCTCTCCTGAGGGGACAAAAACACCCCAAAACACCCCAAAAAAACACCCCAAAAATCCAAAATCCACCTCCCCATTTTTTAGAAACACCCACCCCCCAAATCCCGCTGTAAAATAACCCTTTTCCTGCTTTTTTTTCCTTTATTTTCCCCATTTTTCCAGCTTTTCCCCCCATTTTCCAGCTCCTTCCAAGTTTTTGTTGGGGGGGGTCAAAATTCCCACATTTTCCCCATTTTTCAGCGTTTCCCCCCCAATTTTCCAGCTCTTTTTCCCTCATTTTCTACCTTTTTTTCCCTCATTTTCCAGCTCCATCCAGGTTTTTTTTGGAATGGGGACCCAATTTTCCCTCATTTTTTCCCCATTTTCCAGCATTTTTTCCCCAATTTTCCCACATTTTTTCCCCATTTTCCAACATTTTTCCACCAATTTTCCCACATTTTTTCCCCAATTTTCCCACATTTTTCCCCATTTTCCAGCGTTTTTTTCCCCAATTTTCCCACATTTTTTCCCCATTTTCCAGCATTTTTTTTCCCAATTTTCCCACATTTTTTCCCCATTTTCCAGCGTTTTTTCCCCAATTTTCCCACATTTTTTTCCCCATTTTCCAGCATTTTTCCCCCAATTTTCCCACATTTTTTCCCCATTTTCCAGCATTTTTTTTCCCAATTTTCCCACATTTTTTCCCCAATTTTCCCACATTTTTTCCCCATTTTCCAGCTTTTTTCCCCCAATTTTCCCACATTTTTTCCCCATTTTCCAGCGTTTTTTTCCCCAATTTTCCCACATTTTTTTCCTAATTTTCCCACATTTTTTCCCCATTTTCCAGCTTTTTTCCCCCAATTTTCCCACATTTTTTCCCCATTTTCCAGCATTTTTTCCCCATTTTCCAGCATTTTTTCCCCCAATTTTCCCACATTTTTTCCCCATTTTCCAGCATTTTTTCCCAATTTTCCCACATTTTTTTCCCAATTTTCCCCCCATTTTTTTCCCCATTTTCCAGCATTTTTTCCCAATTTTCCCACATTTTTTTCCCAATTTTCCCCCATTTTTTTCCCCATTTTCCAGCATTTTTTTTCCCAATTTTCCCACATTTTTTTCCCTCATTTTCCAGCTTTTTTTCCCCATTTTCCACCTTCCCCCCCCATTTTCCAACTCTCTCTGAAGGTTTTTTTGGGGGGGGGGGGGTCAAAATTCCCACATATTTCCTCTTTTCCCAATTTTCCCCCCCCATTTTCCAGTTCTTTTTTTCCTGTTTTTTTCCCTCTTTTTCTCCTTTTTTTCTCCCTTTCCCCCCCTTTTTTCCCCTTTTTTCCCCCTTTTTTTCCCCATTTTTTCCCTTTTTCCCCCTTTTTTCCCCCTTTTTCCCCCCCTTTTCCC